>NC_069500.1:1386822926-1386870426 GCF_027579735.1 Bombina bombina
GACCGGACACACCTATGTTGGAGAAATAGCCGTAGCTTTCTGTCCCCTATGTTTTCCCGAGAAAACTACAAACAAAGAAGAAGACTGACGAAACTCCTTAGTCGCCTGTAAGTAGAAATTTAGAGCATGTACTACGTCTAAATTGTGCAGAAGTCTTTCCTTCTGAGAAGAAGGATTAGGACACAATGAAGGAACAACAATCTCCTGATTAATGTTCCGGTCAGAAATTACTTTAGGAAGAAACACTAACTTTGTACGTAAAACTACCTTATCCGAATCCGAAATTTCACCTTCAGATGCAACCGAAGTATCCTCCTCCTCAGGCTTCTGTGAGGGGACATTTGAAATAGCAACAACTGAGTCAGTAACCTCTACTGAATGTTTATTTGTCCTCTTGCATTTTCCCTGCAACAAGGGCAAAGCAGACAACGCATCAGAAACTGCAGAGGACATGAGGGTAGCGATATCTTGCAGCGTAACTTCAGGAGGAGTTAAGGAGGAAGAGCAGGGCACTGCATGTGTATGCGGTAAATGTTGGGATTGCTTGAGGAGAAAGCTGCAGCATAAACTGAACATTATCATTAGACTCCTGAACAGCATCCGTCTTAGAAAATGTCTCTCTCTGTAATTTAAAGTTCTCTCAATACATGAGGAACAAAAAGGGATTGGTGGTTCCACATTGGCATCAAAACATAATGAACAAGTGACATTTTGCAGGGCCTCTTGATCCATTCTGAATCACAATGATCAAATTATGAAGTAAAAATTTGAAATTCTTTAATAAAAAATTAAAGCAGAAAAACAGAATTTATGCTTACCTGATAAATTACTTTCTCCAACGGTGTGTCCGGTCCACGGCGTCATCCTTACTTGTGGGATATTTTCTTCCCCAACAGGAAATGGCAAAGAGCCCAGCAAAGCTGGTCACATGATCCCCCCTAGGCTCCGCCTTCCCCAGTTATTCGACCGACGTAAAGGAGGAATATGCATAGGAGAAATCATATGATACCGTGGTGACTGTAGTTAGAGAAAATAATTCATCAGACCTGATTAAAAAACCAGGGCGGGCCGTGGACCGGACACACCGTTGGAGAAAGTAATTTATCAGGTAAGCATAAATTCTGTTTTCTCCAACATAGGTGTGTCCGGTCCACGGCGTCATCCTTACTTGTGGGAACCAATACCAAAGCTTTAGGACACGGATGAAGGGAGGGAGCAAATCAGGTCGCCTAGATGGAAGGCACCACGGCTTGCAAAACCTTTCTCCCAAAAATAGCCTCAGAAGAAGCAAAAGTATCAAATTTGTAGAATTTGGTAAAAGTGTGCAGTGAAGACCAAGTCGCTGCCTTACATATCTGATCAACAGAAGCCTCGTTCTTGAAGGCCCATGTGGAAGCCACGGCCCTAGTGGAGTGAGCTGTGATTCTTTCAGGAGGCTGCCGTCCGGCAGTCTCATAAGCCAATCGGATGATGCTTTTAAGCCAAAAAGAGAGAGAGGTAGAAGTTGCTTTTTGACCTCTCCTTTTACCAGAATAAACAACAAACAAAGAAGATGTTTGTCTGAAATCCTTTGTAGCTTCTAAGTAGAATTTTAGAGCACGAACTACATCCAAATTGTGCAATAAACGTTCCTTCTTTGAAACTGGATTTGGACACAAAGAAGGCACGACTATCTCCTGGTTAATATTTTTGTTAGAAACAACTTTCGGAAGAAAACCAGGTTTAGTACGCAAAACCACCTTATCTGCATGGAACACCAGATAAGGAGGAGAACACTGCAGAGCAGATAACTCTGAAAATCTTCTAGCAGAAGAAATTGCAACCAAAAACAAAACTTTCCAAGATAATAACTTTATATCAACGGAATGTAGGGGTTCAAACGGAACCCCCTGAAGAACTGAAAGAACTAAATTGAGACTCCAGGGAGGAGTCAAAGGTTTGTAAACAGGCTTGATTCTAACCAGAGCCTGAACAAAAGCTTGAACATCTGGCACAGCCGCCAGCTTTTTGTGAAGTAAAACAGATAAAGCAGAAATCTGTCCCTTCAAAGAACTTGCAGATAATCCTTTCTCCAAACCCTCTTGAAGAAAGGATAGAATCTTAGGAATTTTTATCTTGTTCCATGGGAATCCTTTAGATTCACACCAACAGATATATTTTTTCCATATTTTATGGTAGATTTTTCTAGTTACAGGCTTTCTAGCCTGAACCAGAGTATCAATGACAGAATCTGAGAACCCTCGCTTTGATAAAATCAAGCGTTCAATCTCCAAGCAGTCAGTTGGAGTGAGGCCAGATTCGGATGTTCGAACGGACCTTGAACAAGAAGGTCCTGTCTCAAAGGTAGCTTCCATGGTGGAGCCGATGACATATTCACCAGGTCTGCATACCAAGTCCTGCGTGGCCACGCAGGAGCAATCAAGATCACCGATACCCTCTCCTGTTTGATCCTGGCTACCAGCCTGGGAATGAGAGGAAACGGTGGGAACACATAAGCTAGGTTGAAGGTCCAAGGTGCTACTAGTGCATCCACTAGAGTCGCCTTGGGATCCCTGGATCTGGACCCGTAGCAAGGAACCTTGAAGTTCTGACGAGACGCCATCAGATCCATGTCTGGAATGCCCCACAATTGAATTATTTGGGCAAAGATTTCCGGATGGAGTTCCCACTCCCCCGGATGAAACGTCTGACGACTCAGAAAATCCGCTTCCCAATTTTCCACTCCTGGGATGTGGATTGCAGACAAGTGGCAGGAGTGATTCTCCGCCCATTGAATTATTTTGGTCACTTCTTCCATCGCCAGGGAACTCCTTGTTCCCCCCTGATGGTTGATGTACGCAACAGTCGTCATGTTGTCTGATTGAAACCTTATGAATTTGGCCTTTGCTAGCTGAGGCCAAGCCTTGAGAGCATTGAATATCGCTCTCAGTTCCAGAATGTTTATCGGTAGAAGAGATTCTTCCCGAGACCAAAGACCCTGAGCTTTCAGGGGTTCCCAGACCGCGCCCCAGCCCACCAGACTGGCGTCGGTCGTGACAATGACCCACTCTGGTCTGCGGAAGCTCATCCCTTGTGACAGATTGTCCAGGGTCATCCACCAACGGAGTGAATCTCTGGTCCTCTGATCTACTTGTATCGTCGGAGACAAGTCTGTATAATCCCCATTCCACTGTCTGAGCATGCACAGTTGTAATGGTCTTAGATGAATTCGCGCAAAAAGAACAATGTCCATTGCCGCAACCATCAAACCTATTACTTCCATGCACTGCGCTATGGAAGGAAGAAGAACAGAATGAAGTACTTGACAAGAGCTTAGAAGTCTTGATTTTCTGGCCTCTGTCAGAAAAATCTTCATTTCCAAGGAGTCTATTATTGTTCCCAAGAAGGGAACTCTTGTTGACGGAGATAGAGAACTTTTTTCTACGTTCACTGTCCACCCGTGAGATCTGAGAAAGGCTAGGACAATGTCCGTATGAGCCTTTGCTTGAGGCAGAGACGACGCTTGAATCAGTATGTCGTCCAAGTAAGGTACTACTGCAATGCCCCTTGGTCTTAGCACCGCTAGAAGGGACCCTAGTACCTTTGTGAAAATTCTTGGGGCAGTGGCTAATCCGAATGGGAGTGCCACGAACTGGTAATGTTTTTAAAAGTATTGCACACCAAATTTGAAAGGATTAACTCTTAAAATAACGGAACCGGAGCCGTGTTTATATTTAACCCCTATACAGTCCCTGGTATCTGCTTTGCTGAGACCCAACCAAGCCCAGAGGGGAATACGATACCAAATGACGCCTTCAGCAAGCTTTTTCTGTGTATCTGAGCTCCTCACACATGCATCTGCATGCCTTGCTTCCCAAAAACAACTGCGCATTAGTGGCGCGAAAATGAGGCTCTGCCTATGATTAGAGAAGGCCCCCAGTGAAAAAGGTGTCCAATACAGTGCCTGCCGTTTTTTTAAACATAATTCCCAAGATTAAAATAACTCCTCAAAGCTATAAACCATTAACCATGCTTATAAAATAATCGTTTTAGCCCAGAAAAATGTCTACCAGTCTTTAAAGCCCTTGTGAAGCCCTTAATTCTTGTTAATAAAATGGCTTACCGGATCCCATAGGGAAAATGACAGCTTCCAGCATTACCAAGTCTTGTTAGAAATGTGTCATACTTCAAGCAGCAAAGTCTGCACACTGTTCCCCCCAACTGAAGTTACTTCATCTCAACAGTCCTGTGTGGAAACAGCCATCGATTTTAGTAACGGTTGCTAAAATCATCTTCCTCTTACAAACAGAAATCTTCATCTATTTTCTGTTTCAGAGTAAATTGTACATACCAGCACTATTTTAAAATAACAAACTCTTGATAGAAGAATAAAACTACATTTAAACACCAAAAAACTCTTAACCATCTCCGTGGAGATGTTGCCTGTGCAACGGCAAAGAGAATGACTAGGGAAGGCGGAGCCTAGGGGGGATCATGTGACCAGCTTTGCTGGGCTCTTTGCCATTTCCTGTTGGGGAAGAGAATATCCCACAAGTAAGGATGACGCCGTGGACCGGACACACCTATGTTGGAGAAAAAACAGAATTTATGTTTACCTGATAAATTACTTTCTCCAACGGTGTGTCCGGTCCACGGCGTCATCCTTACTTGTGGGATATTCTCTTCCCCAACAGGAAATGGCAAAGAGCCCAGCAAAGCTGGTCACATGATCCCTCCTAGGCTCCGCCTACCCCAGTCATTCGACCGACGTTAAGGAGGAATATTTGCATAGGAGAAACCATATGATACCGTGGTGACTGTAGTTAAAGAAAATAAATTATCAGACCTGATTAAAAAACCAGGGCGGGCCGTGGACCGGACACACCGTTGGAGAAAGTAATTTATCAGGTAAACATAAATTCTGTTTTCTCCAACATAGGTGTGTCCGGTCCACGGCGTCATCCTTACTTGTGGGAACCAATACCAAAGCTTTAGGACACGGATGAAGGGAGGGAGCAAATCAGGTCACCTAAATGGAAGGCACCACGGCTTGCAAAACCTTTCTCCCAAAAATAGCCTCAGAAGAAGCAAAAGTATCAAACTTGTAAAATTTGGTAAAAGTGTGCAGTGAAGACCAAGTCGCTGCCCTACATATCTGATCAACAGAAGCCTCGTTCTTGAAGGCCCATGTGGAAGCCACAGCCCTAGTGGAAGGAGCTGTGATCCTTTCAGGAGGCTGCCGTCCGGCAGTCTCGTAAGCCAATCTGATGATGCTTTTAATCCAAAAAGAGAGAGAGGTAGAAGTTGCTTTTTGACCTCTCCTTTTACCAGAATAAACAACAAACAAGGAAGATGTTTGTCTAAAATCCTTTGTAGCATCTAAATAGAATTTTAGAGCGCGAACAACATCCAAATTGTGCAACAAACGTTCCTTCTTCGAAACTGGTTTCGGACACAGAGAAGGCACGACTATCTCCTGGTTAATGTTTTTGTTAGAAACAACTTTTGGAAGAAAACCAGGTTTAGTACGTAAAACCACCTTATCTGCATGGAACACCAGATAAGGAGGAGAACACTGCAGAGCAGATAATTCTGAAACTCTTCTAGCAGAAGAAATTGCAACCAAAAACAAAACTTTCCAAGATAATAACTTAATATCAACGGAATGTAAGGGTTCAAACGGAACCCCCTGAAGAACTGAAAGAACTAAGTTGAGACTCCAAGGAGGAGTCAAAGGTTTGTAAACAGGCTTGATTCTAACCAGAGCCTGAACAAAGGCTTGAACATCTGGCACAGCTGCCAGCTTTTTGTGAAGTAACACAGACAAGGCAGAAATCTGTCCCATCAAGGAACTTGCAGATAATCCGTTTTCCAATCCTTCTCGAAGGAAGGATAGAATCTTAGGAATCTTAACCTTGTCCCAAGGGAATCCTTTAGATTCACACCAACAGATATATTTTTTCCAAATTTTGTGGTAAATTTTTCTAGTTACAGGCTTTCTGACCTGAACAAGAGTATCAATAACAGAATCTGAGAACCCTCGCTTTGAGAAGATCAAGCGTTCAATCTCCAAGCAGTCAGCTGGAGTGGGACCAGATTCGGATGTTCGAACGGACCTTGAACAAGAAGGTCTCGTCTCAAAGGTAGCTTCCATGGTGGAGCCGATGACATATTCACCAGATCTGCCTACCAAATCCTGCGTGGCCACGCAGGAGCTATCAAGATCACCGACGCCCTCTCCTGATTGATCCTGGCTACCAGCCTGGGGATGAGAGGGAACGGCGGGAATACATAAGCTAGTTTGAAGGTCCAAGGTGCTACTAGTGCATCTACTAGAGTCGCCTTGGGATCCCTGGATCTGGACCCGTAGCAAGGAACCTTGAAGTTCTGACGAGAGGCCATCAGATCCATGTCTGGAATGCCCCACAGTTGAGTGATTTGGGCAAAGATTTCCGGATGGAGTTCCCACTCCCCCGGATGCAATGTCTGACGACTCAGAAAATCCGCTTCCCAATTTTCCACTCCTGGGATGTGGATTGCAGACAGGTGGCAGGAGCGAGTCTCCGCCCATTGAATGATTTTGGTCACTTCTTCCATCGCCAGGGAACTCCTTGTTCCCCCCTGATGGTTGATGTACGCAACAGTCGTCATGTTGTCTGATTGAAACCGTATGAACTTGGCCCTCGCTAGCTGAGACCAAGCCTTGAGAGCATTGAATATCGCTCTCAGTTCCAGAATATTTATCGGTAGAAGAGATTCTTCCCGAGACCAAAGACCCTGAGCTTTCAGGGATCCCCAGACCGCGCCCCAGCCCATCAGACTGGCGTCGGTCGTGACAATGACCCACTCTGGTCTGCGGGAGGTCACCCCTTGTGACAGGTTGTCCATGGACAGCCACCAACGGAGTGAGTCTCTGGTCCTCTGATTTACTTGTATCTTCGGAGACAAGTCTGTATAGTCCCCATTCCACTGACTGAGCATACACAGTTGTAATGGTCTCAGATGAATGCGCGCAAAAGGAACCATGTCCATTGCCGCTACCATCAAACCTATCACTTCCATGCACTGCGCTATGGAAGGAAGAGGAACGGAATGAAGTGTCCGACAAGAGTTTAGAAGTTTTGTTTTTCTGGTCTCTGTCAGAAAAATCCTCATTTCTAAGGAGTCTATTATTGTTCCCAAGAAGGGAACTCTTGTCGACGGAGATAGAGAACTCTTTTCCACGTTCACTTTCCATTCGTGAGATCTGAGAAAGGCCAGGACTATGTCCGTGTGAGCCTTTGCTTGAGGAAGGGACGACGCTTGAATCAGAATGTCGTCCAAGTAAGGTACTACAGCAATGCCCCTTGGTCTTAGCACCGCCATAAGGGACCCTAGTACCTTTGTGAAAATCCTTGGAGCAGTGGCTAATCCGAAAGGAAGCGCCACGAACTGGTAATGCTTGTCCAGGAATGCGAACCTTAGAAACCGATGATGTTCCTTGTGGACAGGAATATGTAGATACGCATCCTTTAAATCCACCGTGGTCAAGAATTGACCTTCCTGGATGGAAGGATTGTTCGAATGGTTTCCATTTTGGACGATGGAACCTTGAGAAACTTGTTTAGGATCTTGAGATCTAAGATTGGTCTGAACGTTCCCTCTTTTTTGGGAACTACGAACAGATTGGAGTAGAACCCCATCCCTCGTTCTTTTAATGGAACAGGATGAATCACTTCCAGAAGATAACCTTGGGAGACTATTTCTAGCGCCCAAGGATCCAGAACATCTCTTGCCCAAGCCTGAGTGAAGAGAGAGAGTCTGCCCCCCACAAAATCCGGTCCCGGATCGGGGGCCCGCATCTCATGCTGTCTTGGGAGCAGTGGCAGGGTTCTTGGCCTGCTTTCCTTTGTTCCAGCCTTGCATTGGTCTCCAGGCTGGATTGGCTTGAGAAGTATTACCCTCCTGCTTAGAGGACGTAGCACTTGGGGCTGGTCCGTTTCTGCGAAAGGGACGAAAATTAGGTTTATTTTTGGCCTTGAAAGACCTATCCTGAGGAAGGGCGTGGCCCTTGCCCCCAGTGATATCAGAGATAATCTCTTTCAAGTCAGGGCCAAACAGTGTTTTCCCCTTGAAAGGAATGTCGAGCAATTTGTTCTTGGAAGACGCATCCGCTGACCAAGATTTTAACCAAAGCGCTCTGCGCGCCACAATAGCAAACCCAGAATTTTTCGCCGCTAACCTAGCCAATTGCAAGGTGGCGTCTAGGGTGAAAGAATTAGCCAATTTAAGAGCACGAATTCTGTCCATAATCTCCTCATAAGAAGAAGAATTACTAATAATCGCCTTTTCTAGCTCATCGAACCAGAAACACGCGGCTGTAGTGACAGGGACAATGCATGCAATTGGTTGTAGAAGGTAACCTTGCTGAACAAACATCTTTTTTAGCAAACCTTCTAATTTTTTATCCATAGGATCTTGGAAAGCACAACTATCTTCTATGGGTATAGTGGTGCGCTTGTTTAGAGTAGAAACCGCCCCCTCGACCTTGGGGACTGTCTGTCATAAGTCCTTTCTGGGGTCGACTATAGGAAACAATTTTTTAAATATGGGGGGAGGTACGAAAGGTATACCGGGCCTGTCCCATTCTTTATTAACAATGTACGCCACCCGCTTGGGTATAGGAAAAGCTTCGGGGGGCCCCGGGGCCTCTAGGAACTTGTCCATTTTACATAGTGTTTCTGGAATGACCAGATAATCACAATCATCCAAATTGGATAACACCTCCTTAAGCAGAGCGCGGAGATGTTCCAACTTAAATTTAAAAGTAATCATATCAGGTTCAGCTTGTTGAGAAATTTTTCCTGAATCTGAAATTTCTCCCTCAGACAAAACCTCCCTGGCCCCCTCAGACTGGTGTAGGGGCCCTTCAGAAACAATATCATCAGCGTCCTCATGCTCTTCAGTATTTTCTAAAACAGAGCAGTCGCGCTTTCGCTGATAAGTGGGCATATTGGCTAAAATGTTTTTGATAGAATTATCCATTACAGCCGTTAATTGTTGCATAGTAAGGAGTATTGGCGCGCTAGATGTACTAGGGGCCTCCTGTATGGGCAAGACTGGTGTAGACGAAGGAGGGGATGATGCAGTACCATGCTTACTCCCCTCACTTGAGGAATCATCTTGGGCATCATTTTTACTAAATTTTTTTATGACATAAATCACATCTATTTAAATGAGAAGGAACCTTGGCTTCCCCACATTCAGAACACAGTCTATCTGGTAGTTCAGACATGTTAAACAGGCATAAACTTGATAACAAAGCACAAAAAACGTTTTAAAATAAAACCGTTACTGTCACTTTAAATTTTAAACTGAACACACTTTATTACTGCAATTGCGAAAAAGTATGAAGGAATTGTTCAAAATTCACCAAAATTTCACCACAGTGTCTTAAAGCCTTAAAAGTATTGCACACCAAATTTGGAAGCTTTAACCCTTAAAATAACGGAACCGGAGCCGTTTTTATATTTAACCCCTTTACAGTCCCTGGAATCTGCTTTGCTGAGACCCAACCAAGCCCAAAGGGGAATACGATACCAAATGATGCCTTCAGAAAGACTTTTCTATGTATCAGAGCTCCACACACATGCAGCTGCATGTCATGCTGTTCTCAAAAACAAGTGCGCCATACCGGCGCGAAAATGAGGCTCTGACTATGATTAGGGAAAGCCCCTATAGAATAAAGTGTCTAAAACAGTGCCTGCCGATATTATTTTACAAAATACCCAGATTAAATGATTCCTCAAGGCTAAATATGTGTAAATATGATCGATTTAGCCCAGAAAATGTCTACAGTCTTAATAAGCCCTTGTGAAGCCCTTATTTACTGTCTGAATAAAATTGGCTTACCGGATCCCATAGGGAAAATGACAGCTTCCAGCATTACATCGTCTTGTTAGAATGTGTCATACCTCAAGCAGCAAAAGACTGCTCACTGTTCCCCCAACTGAAGTTAATTCCTCTCAACAGTCCTGTGTGGAACAGCCATGGATTTTAGTAACGGTTGCTAAAATCATTTTCCTCATACAAACAGAAATCTTCATCTCTTTTCTGTTTCAGAGTAAATAGTACATACCAGCACTATTTTAAAATAACAAACTCTTGATTGAATAATAAAAACTACAGTTAAACACTAAAAAACTCTAAGCCATCTCCGTGGAGATGTTGCCTGTACAACGGCAAAGAGAATGACTGGGGTAGGCGGAGCCTAGGAGGGATCATGTGACCAGCTTTGCTGGGCTCTTTGCCATTTCCTGTTGGGGAAGAGAATATCCCACAAGTAAGGATGACGCCGTGGACCGGACACACCTATGTTGGAGAAAAACGTTACGTTTTTTACTTTTACAGCAAGGTTTTTATACTAACGATACAAAAATAATTTCCCCAGATGACCTCTACACCTCAGCTTAGCTCTGCTGAGGTGCCTACCTGTCCTGCTGCACCAGAGGAAACCCCTGAATTAGATAGTAATCCGGACCCATCTTTTTCTATTTACTTGCAGAGTCCGTAAGAGTTCTTTAACTGCGTCCGTAGTAGGTCTTTAACTGCGTAGGAACTGATCCGGAAGCGCAGCGTGAGAAAAGGCGCGCAACTGCCGCCTCAGTTAAGTCCCGTCCATTGTGGGCGTCTTAAACAGTAATCTCCCGGTTGTTAAAAATGTCCACCGGGGGCAGAGAACATCACACAGAGAAAAGAGCCTTAAAACACCTCCCGGTCGGTAAACAATCTCTTAGAGGCAAACCGCCGGGAGAAGTGAATCACACACAATTAGCCCTGAACTCCTCAGCCCCGTAGTAGCCTCAGTGCCTGCCTTGAATAAACTGCCTTAAGGAATTTGTCCCCACACATTTAAAGAGGAAGTTTGCAATAAATGAGTAAAATAAAGTGCCCAAACTACTTCTCCTCTTTCATAAAAAATAAAGTAGCACTTACCTCAAAGATTTGCCAGGCAGCAAAGGCAGCTCACTAGGTTTGAGAGTTCCTCTCCCTCCCATGGACCTGTGGAAAGAGAGTGATCTTACTCAGGCTTTCATATTTAGGGCAGCATACACTACATGGGAGGCACAGTGAGAATTATGTCCCACAAGTTCCATTGCTCTAAAGCCACCACTGCTCTACTGAAGAGACTGATATGGACTACGGCTACACCCTAGAACAAAGCAGTACAATCTTGCACCACTTAAAAAAATAATAAAATCTTGCTTGAAAAATCTTTTACTAACACCTAACTTTACCACTTCCTTGAAGAGTTGGGTTAGTGGGTGAGGTGTGGGCGAATAATGGGTGGGATCAAAGTGGTGTATGTATGTATATATATATATATATATATATATATATATAGTGTAATAAATGGTGAAGTCTACCTTATGGTAAAATCCAAAATGCTTTATTACAACTTTTTAAAAGCATAGTATACGCCTTCCATAAAAACACAGCTCTTCACAGAGCACAATCATAGTGTGTACAGGTACACCTGCATACGCGTTTCGTGCATGCACACTTGGTCACTGCATAGGTAACTACCTGTGCACACCTTACTTAAACAGATTCCTCTTAAAAATATAGTATGTGTTTTTGTGAGATTCTTATTCAACGGTAGACAGACATATTCTTAATATTTCGGTTAGTCACAATATTTTATATGTTTAATAATCTTAGTAATACGCTATTCCAAAATCTAACTTATCGTTTATATAATTGAGAGTATATACAAATATAATTTAGGTGATACAAGATAGCCTTGATTGACTGCTTCATTTGAAGTCAGAACAGAGGATTATGTACAACTTGTAAATTCATACTATGCCACTATATAAGTTTATTAGTATCACTAATAATGGATCTTTATTATATTATGTTGTGAAGTGTAATGCCTCTTACAGTAACTGCATACTTTTGATTCATTAAGTGGTCTTCTTTGCTATTTGTAACTAATGAGTTGAATTACATAAAAATGTATTGCAGCTAGAGAGTCCTCAAGGTACTTATGTGTTTGTATGAAAGAGAGGGGAAGAACCCAACCTGTATTTAAGTAAACAAATCAAGGTCTCTTCTCATATTGAGACCAAGTGGGCTACTGGTTTTAAATGTGAAAATCCACTCTCTATTGTGCCGGTCAGAAGACGCAGCAGCAGCGTTGAAGAGGTGAAACCCAACTATTGTTTTCAAGGTGAGAGATTTTTTGTGTCGCTTTCCCTGCAGTATTGTTTTGTGTGTGTGTGTGTGTGTGTGTGTGTGTGTGTGTGTGTGTATGTATATATATATATATATATATATATATATATATATATATATATATATATATATCTGTGTGTATACACACATACATACATACATATATATACATATACATATATATATATATATATACACACACACATACATATATATATATATTTCACAACAAACAAATCCCCCCGCGCAGTTTTTGTGAAAGACACCTGGCAACCCTAGTTGTAATGAAGATGCGTTGTAACTTTGTTTTTAATACAGATATGAAACCCCACGCTCCATCGCCCACTTCAAAAGTACATTTTTCTGTGAGCTAAAGGTTTGAACTGTTCTCCAATTACCACTCTCCGCTTAAGACACTTTTGTTGTAGCTAGAGCACTGATTGGACAACGAGTCAAACCGTTAACTCACAGAACCAATTACTTTTCAAGTGGGTGGCCTGAGCACGGGGTATTTGAATTTCAGTGCTTTATTAATAAGTAATAGCGTATCTTCACAACTGATGTTATAAAACTCCATCTAAAATATCACTAACATTCCAGATCTGTTTTTATCAAGGAGAGAGTTTACCATCAAGTTAAGCTTTAAAAAGGATATTTGGAATTATGGGATAACAACAGAAAACATTCTTTATAAACATTCTTTTTTTTTTGCTAACTTCTTCAGCAAAAGGGGCAAATTCTGCACTTAAAGAACACATTTTTGGCATCCTATAAGAGACATTCCTAAAGTGTTTGTGACCAAATGTAATGACCAGAGCAGTGTATTTTTCCGCTGTTTTGTTTCAAAATAATCATTTTGCGTAACATCTTGCTGTGATATCAAAGCGGGGGACCGATCTGCGAAAAACAACCCATAATTGGTTTTATTAGCTCTATTGACCTTGCAATTATACTCACTGTCTGCGTTAGACATGATGAGTTAAATGGAAAATACAGCTTAATTAAATTTTTCACTTTATTGTTATAATAAATCCCAAACAATCAAAGGCTGGTTATATGCTTAGGAGTAGCAAAAACCTGTGGATTTAACTTGACAATTTGCATTAAGGCTCATCTGAATATTTTTTTTCTTTAGAATGTAATTGATTTCTGGGATGTGCTTGTAGACCATTTTAATTTGAGAGTCATTATGACAAATAAATAACCGGTATCAGATTATATAATCCAGGACACAAGAGGAAACCTCTGGAACACTCTATATTATGAGAAAAGTTAAGTTTATTTTCCGTCTAACCAAAGAATTTCTATAAATCAAATGTATCACAAATAAGGATTTAAAGAAGCATTAACCTTTAAATTTGTGCATTAGAATTTGTTCACAGCTTGCTAAATATATGCATACAAATTTTGCTAGAAAAATATGCATGTTTGCAAGCCTGTGACACACTCCGTGAAAACGCTCTTAAAGGGATATGAAGCCCAATTTTTTTATTTTATGCTATAAATAGAGCATGCAATTTTAAAGGGACAGTCTACACCAGAATTTTTATTGTTTTAAAAGATAGATAATCCCTTTATTACCCATTTCCCAGTTTTGCATAACCAACACAGTTATAATAATATACTTTTAACCTCTGTGATTATCTTGTATCTAAGCCTCTGCAAACTGCCCCTTTTTTCAGTTCTTTTGACAGACTTGCAGTCTAGCCAATTAGTGCCTGCTCACAGATAACTTCTCGTGCACGAGCACAGTGTTATCTATATGAAATACGTGAACTAACACCCTCTAGTGGTGAAAAACTGTTCAAATGCAATCTGAAAGAGGTGGGCTTCAAGGTCTAAGAAATTAGCATATGAACCTCCTAGGTTAAGCTTTCAACTAAGAATACAGAGAACAAAGCAAAATTGGTGATAAAAGTAAATTGGAAAATAGTTTAAAATTACATGCTCTATCTGAATCATGAAAGTTTATTTTGGCCTAGACTGTCCCTTTAAGCATCTTTATAATTTACTCCGATTATCGAATTTTCTTCATTCTCTTGGTATTTTTATTTGAAAAGCAGGAATGTAAGCTTAGGAGCCGGACCATTTTTGGCTCAGCACCTGGGTAGCGCTTGCTAATTGGCGGTTTACATGCAACATAAATCCAACAATAGAAAGTGCTATTAATATCAATATATTGCATTGTGAAAGCTGCTGGCACGATCCTCAGCTTCTGCTAGCTAAAGAAACCGGGAACAGTACCAAGAGCTCTCACTATGCAATGGATCATCATTCTAAAGAACTACTTAAAAAAAAGTGCTCGGCCCAGGGGCGGCCGTGGGGAACTTAAAGTCAAAATAAAGTTTCATTATTCAGATAAAACGTGTAGTTTCAAGAGGCTTTCCTATTTGTTTCTATTATCAAATTGTGCCTTTTAAGATACACACTTTCAGAGGAACCAGCTACTACTGAGCATGTGCACAAGTTCACTGGGTATACGTATACTAATCTGTGATTGGCTTATGGCTGTCACATGATATAGGGAATCGGCAACTGTAAGGAAAGTTTGAAGTTTGTCAGAAAAAAATCGATTCAGAGCAAGTGTTATTGCATTGCATTTTTATTACACACTTGTTGATTATAAAGTTCTGGTGTATTTAATCGTCTTCTAATTGTCTGAAAAATTTAAGGTAAATTTAAGCATTTTAAAAGGCGATATGCATAGTTAATTTCTCACCAATAGGGTATCCACAAATCCTCGCAAAAATGATTTCTTCTAGTGTATTTATTTCAGACCTACCAACTGCTCCCTAGGGGAAGTTTCATCAAGCGGCCTTCACACGTTTGAGGCTGCTTCTTTAGCCTCTTCCTGAGAAATGGTGAGATAAGTGATCCTGACACACTGTTGTTCAGAGTGACTGACATGCCCTGCACTCGCACAATTGTTTGCATGAGAGCAGGGGGCCGGCATTGCACAAGACAGATCTTGTACAATGGTAAATTCAGGCACGAGATGCTGTATCACAGGCGGACAACACTCTCTACTTTAATACTTGTCTGCCTGCAATTTTGATACAGTTCCTAGTAAAAAGACCCGATAGCCACCTTTATAAACAGAAAATGTCTGATTAACATAAAACTAGGTCAAGCACGGTATTCCTAAGCAAACACCTTTCTCTTACATTTGATTATTCCATAGCACCTCCCTCATTGTGAAATATTCCTCATTCCGTCCTCTTCGATCAACCTCTCTGACTTACGTATCTCCACTCCTGTTATCTCTACTTCCCACTCCTGCCTCCAAAACTTCGCACGTGCTGCTCCTGTCCTCTGGAACTCTCTACCCTGCTCTATAAGACTGTCTCCAAACTTGAAAACCCACCTATTCAGAGAGGCTTACCATCTCTCCTCCATCCCTCACCCTAACCAAACTAATACATGAACTTCCTGACTCACTGCTGCAACTACAATCAATGTAACAAGCTTCCCCAACCTTATGTCCCGGTACCCTAAACCTGTAGACAGTGAGCTCTCTGAAGCAGGGCCCTCTTCCTCCTGTACTAGATTTGTTTAGTTTTGTTATGTTTTGTATTTTATCACAAATTCTTGTCATTGAGTACCCCCTCTATCATTGTACCCAGCGTACGGAATTGGAGGCGCAATACAAATAAATGATAATAATAATAAACATCATGTTGTCTACAACAGGTTCTTGAGATGAACATCCACATAAAATCACTTTAATTTGCCAATATTAAAGGGACAGTAAACACCTTGTAATTACCAGACATTCCTGTTGTGCTGCTAAAATAACATATCAGTCAATTCTTAACGTTTTTACTGCAATTATTTTCAAATAGCCAATCTCCAGCCACCATTTGCTTTATTTGGAGGAGCTTTAGTCTGCTAACTACCAGTCTAGCCCTGGTCATACAGCCAGTATAAAATGCACTTATGTACAGTTGTTATCAGTTAAAGCCAGTTAGGTACAAATATCTAGAACAATTAAGCCTTTAAAAGTCAGCAGGTCAATTTCATGTTCTGAATACAGAAATTGCTCAATTATCAGAGCTAAATTGCATGAAAAGAGCAAAAAATAAATCATGAAAATATATTGCAGGGTAGTTTCATTATGCTAAAAGTGATAGAAAGGTACAAAATAAAATATGCATGGGTGCATTTCAATTTGAAATAGAAGCATTTTTGCAATATACTTTGATCCGCAAAAATGCTTCTAGTAAAAGTTATTACTGTTATTCTGTGGCATATGCACATATCCTGTGAGGGCCGTGCACCTTCTCAGAGAGCTGACAGTAGTGTGTATTGCTTCTGAAGATATTGTGTCATACAAACCACTGCTGACTATCTGAGCAGGGATGGTGTTAGAATACTAGTACATAGGCCTTCACAGGATATGTGTGTATGCTGCAGAAAAACTAATACATTTTACTATAAGCATTGTATCTAATGAAAGTATATTGCAAAAATGCTTATTTGAAAAACAAATGCACTCATGCTAACTACACGTTATATACAATTCTAAAGGTGTTTAGTGAATTTGACTCATAACAACAACATGTTTCAGCTTTGTGTAAAATGTAAAGTCCACCAACCACAACTCATATTTCCATGCAAGTGATAAACAGTTATCACATGACCACTAGATATCCAAAAATTAGGCTTCTCCAAAACCCAGAACTGGTATAGGTAACATGGCACTGGAAATAGGACCAGTAACCACTCTTTATAAATATAAAAACACACAAGAAAAGTTTAAAAGGGCCATGATACCCAAATGTTAAACACTTGAAAATGATGCAGCATAGATGTAAAAAAGATGACTAGAAAATATCACCTGAACAACTCTATGTAAAAAGGAAGGTATTTTACCTAAAAATGTCCTAAGGTTTCACACCACACTGTAAAGAGACTTTAAGCAGCCAGCCAGTCGTCCGATTTTTGGTTTAGCACCTGGGTAGCGCTTACTGATTGGTGGGTAAATGTAGCCACCAATAAGCAAGCGCTATCCAGGATGCTGAACCTAAAATGGGAAGGCTCCCATGCTTTACATTCCTGCTTTTCAAATAAGGATGGCAAGAGAATGAAGAAAATTTGATAATAGGAGTAAATTAGAAAGTTGTTTAAAATGGCGTGCTCTATCTGAATCATGACAGGAAAAAAAATGGGTTTAGTGTCCCTTTAAATGTAATTATCTAAATTCAAATGTAATATTTAAATTCAATATCAAATGTTGCAATAAGCAAAAAAAAACAAAAAAACAGCTGATTACAAAAGGTGAATGTTCAATAAACATTCAACATTCATTTCAAAAGAACAAACAAATGCAACAATTATTTTTTCATTTATTTATTTTAATAAATGTGTGATTATGATATTATTGTGAAAATTCTGCCTGGCTAATAAAATGTATTTTGGTAATATGTGTCTTAACAAATTCCATCAAGCAAGTAGGAAATATGGCTGATCTCTATATGTAATGCAGGGTATTCAGCAACTGTTTCACATCTAGCATTTGCCGTGCCTATTCTATGTCTGTTTTAATGGTCGTGGATGAGTACATCGTCAGAGCTTATGCTTAGCAAGTAAGTATACTTCTTCCATGTCTGTGGCTATCTAAATAAAATTCTTCTTAACTCATTTATATCCAGGTACATCTACAGCCACCTAATCCATTTATGTTAGTGATAGACTAGGAGTTCTGAACTTTTGGCAATACCTATAAAATGTGCGTTAGTTGCAGTTTAAAGTTTTACTTACTTTCCTTGATGTATGTAGTAATACGCAGCCCGAACTCTCGTTTTCCGCTGAAATGAAGAAAACAAAACGTTTGTCACTAAGTTCTGTGAATACTGTACTTATTTACATAGACAAAAATACATTTTTATTTAATTTTAACATTTTTGAGTGTGTTGTGGTGTGTTTAATCAAACAATCTCAGTCTAGAATAGTATTTAATCCCTTCTTTAACTTAAAAAAATTAAGGTGTTAGAAAACTATAGTATGATAAATAAGATCAGAAATTCTGATATATATATATATATACACAGGTGGCCCTCGTTTTACAACGCTTCAATTTACACCGTTTCAGAATAACAACCTTTTTTTCCAGTCATGTAACTGCTATTGAAAAGCATTGAGAAGCAGTGCATTTATTAAAATAGCCAGTAGGTGGAGTTGTCCTCTTGTGTTGCAGCAAAGCCAAGCAAGCTGAAATTAATCAGTTGAACCAGACCTGAGCTATAGAGCAGATCTCAAAGGAACAAGATCTTCCTGTCTATAAATCAGTCCAGATTGGAATGCATAGAAAGAACTGTTTTCAGAAAAATGCAAGTGAAGTCTGTGTTGTGTGATTATTTTATTAGGTTTATAATGCTGTTTAGCAAATGTTTTTGTTCATTTACCTTAGTTTAATTATATATTCTGTGTTGTGTGATTATTTTATTAGGTTTATAATGCTGTTTAGCATTTAAAGTATTCAATTCAAAGCTTTAAAAATAATGTATTAGGTGTTACTTATGACAATTTTGAGAGGGGCCTGGAACCTATCTCCCTCACTTCCCATTGACTTACATTATAAACTGGGCTTCAATTTACAACGGTTTCGATTTACAACCATTCCTTCTGGAACCTAACCCCGGCGTAAACTGAGGGCTACCTGTATATATATATATATATATATATATATATATATATATACACATATTTATATACATACATATTATATATACATATATATATACACACCAAATGAGGCAGGTGCACTCTCACAAATAGTTCTCCAAGGGCCAGGGTGCTAGAGTAGGTAAAATGTAGCAAACAGGAAACAGCACTCTTTGGACTTAAGTATAGTTTATACTTAAGTCCAGAGAGTGCTGTTTCCTATATATATATATATATATATACACACATACACACACACATATATACACACACACACATATATACATATATATATATTTAGTTATGTGTGTATATATGTGTGTGTATGTATGTATGTATGTATGTATGTATGTATGTATGTATGTATATATATATATATATATATATATATATATATATATATATATATATATATATATATATATATATATATATATATATATATATATATATACACACACACAACTAACTAAAACATAATTTATGCTTACCTGATAAATGTATTTCTCTTGTAGTGTATCCAGTCCACGGATCATCCATTACTTGTGGGATATTCTCCTTCCCAACAGGAAGTTGCAAGAGGATCACCCACAGCAGAGCTGCTATATAGCTCCTCCCCTCACTGCCATATCCAGTCATTCGACCGAAAACAAGCCGAGAAAGGAGAAACCATAGGGTGCAGTGGTGACTGTAGTTTAATTAAAATTTAGACCTGCCTGAAAAGGACAGGGCGGGGCCGTGGACTGGATACACTACAAGAGAAATAAATTTATCAGGTAAGCATAAATTATGTTTTCTCTTGTTAAGTGTATCCAGTCCACGGATCATCCATTACTTGTGGGATACCAATACCAAAGCTAAAGTACACGGATGATGGGAGGGACAAGGCAGGAACTTAAACGGAAGGAACCACTGCCTGTAGAACCTTTCTCCCAAAAACAGCCTCCGAAGAAGCAAAAGTGTCAAATTTGTAAAATTTTGAAAAGGTGTGAAGCGAAGACCAAGTCGCAGCCTTGCAAATCTGTTCAACAGAGGCCTCATTTTTAAAGGCCCAGGTGGAAGCCACAGCTCTAGTAGAATGAGCTGTAATCCTTTCAGGGGGCTGCTGTCCAGCAGTCTCATAGGCTAAGCGTATTATGCTCCGAAGCCAAAAGGAGAGAGAGGTTGCCAAAGCTTTTTGACCTCTCCTCTGTCCAGAGTAAACGACAAACAGGGCAGATGTTTGACAAAAATCTTTAGTAGCCTGTAAGTAAAACTTCAAGGCACGGACTACGTCCAGATTATGCAAAAGACGTTCCTTCTTTGAAGAAGGATTAGGACACAATGATGGAACAACAACAATCTCTTGATTGATATTCCTGTTAGAAACCACCTTAGGTAAAAACCCAGGTTTGGTACGCAGAACTACCTTGTCTGAATGAAAAATCAGATAAGGAGAATCACAATGTAAGGCAGATAACTCAGAGACTCTTCGAGCCGAGGAAATAGCCATCAAAAACAGAACTTTCCAAGATAAAAGTTTAATATCAATGGAATGAAGGGGTTCAAACTGAACTCCCTGAAGAACTTTAAGAACCAAGTTTAAGCTCCACGGGGGAGCAACAGTTTTAAACACAGGCTTAATCCTAACCAAAGCCTGACAAAATGCCTGGACGTCTGGAACTTCTGCCAGACGCTTGTGCAAAAGAATAGACAGAGCAGAGATCTGTCCTTTTAAAGAACTAGCTGATAAGCCTTTGTCCAAACCCTCTTGGAGAAAGGACAATATCCTAGGAATCCTAACCTTACTTCATGAGTAACTCTTGGATTCACACCAATAAAGATATTTACGCCATATCTTATGGTAGATTTTCCTGGTGACAGGCTTCCGAGCCTGTATTAAGGTATCAATGACTGACTCGGAGAAGCCACGCCTTGATAGAATCAAGCATTCAATCTCCATGCAGTCAGTCTCAGAGAAAGTAGATTTGGATGATTGAAAGGACCTTGTATTAGAAGGTCCTGCCTCAGAGGCAGAGTCCATGGTGAAAGAGATGACATGTCCACTAGGTCTGCATACCAGGTCCTGCTCTCTCCTGTTTGATTTTGGCAATCAGTCGAGGGAGCAGAGGAAACGGTGGAAACACATAGGCCAGGTTGAAGAACCAAGGAGCTGCTAGAGCATCTATCAGCGTTGCTCCCGGGTCCCTGGACCTGGATCCGTAACAAGGAAGCTTGGCATTCTGGCGAGACGCCATGAGATCCAGTTCTGGTTTGCCCCAACGATGGACCAGTTGAGCAAACACCTCCAGATGGAGTTCCCACTCCCCCGGATGAAAAGTCTGACGACTTAGAAAATCCGCCTCCCAGTTCTCTACGCCTGGGATGTGGATCGCTGACAGGTGGCAAGAGTGAGACTCTGCCCAGCGAATTATCTTTGAGACTTCTAACAGAGCTAGGGAACTCCTGGTTCCCCCTTGATGGTTGATGTAAGCCACAGTCATGATGTTGTCCGACTGAAATCTGATGAACCTCAGTGTTGCTAACTGAGGCCAAGCTAGAAGAGCCTTGAATATTGCTCTTAACTCCAGAATATTTATTGGGAGGAGTTTCTCCTCCTGAGTCCACGATCCTTGAGCCTTCAGGGAGTTCCAGACTGCGCCCCAACCTAGAAGGCTGGCATCTGTTGTTACAATCGTCCAATCTGGCCTGCAAAAAGTCATACCCTTGGACAGATGGACCCGAGAAAGCCACCAGAGAAGAGAATCTCTGGTCTCTTGATCCAGATTTAGTAGAGGGGACAAATCTGAGTAATCCCCATTCCACTGACTTAGCATGCATAATTGAAGCGGTCTGAGATACAGGCGCGCAAATGGCACTATGTCCATTGCCGCTACCATTAAGCCGATTACTTCCATGCACTGAGCCACTGACGGGCGTGGAATGGAATGAAGGACACGGCAAGCATTTAGAAGTTCTGATAACCTGGACTCCGTCAGGTAAATTTTCATCTCTACAGAATCTATAAGAGTCCCTAGGAAGGAGACTCTTGTGAGTGGTGATAGAGAACTCTTTTCCACGTTCACTTTACACCCATGCGACCTCAGAAATGCCAGAACTATCTCTGTATGAGACTTGGCAATTTGAAAGCTTGACACCTGTATCAGGATGTCGTCTAGATACGGAGCCACCGCTATGCCTCGCGGTCTTAGAACCGCCAGAAGTGAACCCAGAACCTTTGTAAAAATTCTCGGGACAGTGGCCAACCCGAAGGGAAGAGCTACAAATTGGTAATGCCTGTCTAGAAAGGCAAAGCTTAGGAACCGATGATGATCTTTGTGAAACCTCTTTCTTGGGAACCACAAACAGATTTGAATAAAATCCCTGTCCTTGTTCCGTCCGCAGAACTGGATGGATCAATCCCATTACTAGGAGGTCTTGCACACAGCTTAGGAATGCCTCTTTCTTTATCTGGCTTGCTGATAACCTTGAAAGATGAAATCTCCCTTGTGGAGGAGAAGCTTTGAAGTCCAGAAGATATCCCTGAGATATGATCTCCAACGCCCACGGATCCTGAACATCTCTTGCCCACGCCTGGGCGAAGAGAGAAAGTCTGCCCCCCACTAGATCCGTTTCCGGATAGGGGGCCGTTCCTTCATGCTGTCTTGGGGGCAGCAGCAGGCTTTCTGGCCTGCTTGCCCTTGTTCCAGGACTGGTTAGGTTTCCAGGCCTGTCTGGAATGAGCAACAGTTCTCTCTTGTTTTGAAGCGGAGGAAGTTGATGCTGCTCCTGCCTTGAAATTTCGAAAGGCACGAAAATTAGACTGTTTGGCCTTTGATTTGGCCCTGTCCTGAGGAAGGGTATGACCCTTGCCTCCAGTAATGTCAGCAATAATTTCCTTCAAGCCAGGCCCGAATAAGGTCTGCCCCTTGAAAGGAATGTTGAGTAATTTAGACTTTGAAGTCACATCAGCTGACCAGGATTTAAGCCATAGCGCCCTACGCGCCTGGATGGCGAATCCGGAATTCTTAGCCGTTAGTTTAGTCAAATGAACAATGGCATCAGAAACAAATGAGTTAGCTAGCTTAAGCGATCTAAGCTTGTCAATAATTTCATTCAATGGAGCTGTCTGGATGCCCTCTTCCAGGGCCTCAAACCAGAATGCCGCTGCAGCAGTGACAGGCGCAATGAATGTAAGGGGCTGTAAAATAAAACCTTGTTGAATAAACATTTTCTTAAGGTAACCCTCCAATTTTTTTATCCATTGGATCTGAAAAAGCACAACTGTCCTCAACCGGGATAGTGGTATGCTTTGCTAAAGTAGAAACTGCTCCCTCCACCATAAGTCCCGTGTAGTGGCGTCTATACATTTTTCTAAATATAGGAGGTGGGGAAAAGGGCACACCGGGTCTATCCCACTCCTTGCTAATAATTTCTGTAAGCCTTTTAGGTACAGGAAAAACGTCAGTACACACCGGCACCGCATAGTATCTATCCAGCCTACACAATTTCTCTGGAATTGCAACTGTGTTACAGTCATTCAGAGCAGCTAATACCTCCCCAAGCAATACACGGAGGTTCTCAAGCTTAAATTTAAAATTAGAAATCTCTGAATCAGGTTTCCCCGAGTCAGAGATGTCACCCACAGACTGAAGCTCTCCGTCCTAATGTTCTGCATACTGTGACGCAGTATCAGACATGGCTCTAACAGCATTTGCGCGCTCTGTATCTCTCCTAACCCCAGAGCTATCGCGCTTGCCTCTTAATTCAGGCAATCTAGATAATACCTCTGACAGGGTATTATTCATGATTGCAGCCATGTCCTGCAAGGTAATCGCTATGGGCGTCCCTGATGTAATTGGCGCCATATTAGCGTGCGTCCCCTGAGCGGGAGGCGAAGGGTCTGACACGTGGGGAGAGTTAGTCGGCATAACTTCCCCCTCGACAGAACCCTCTGGTGATAATTCTTTTATAGATAAAGACTGATCTTTACTGTTTAAGGTGAAATCAATATATTTAGTACACATTCTCCTATGGTGCTCCACCATGGCTTTCAAACATAATGAACAAGTAGGTTCCTCTGTGTCAGACATGTTTAAACAGACTAGCAATGAGACTAGCAAGCTTGGAAAACACTTTAAAACAAGTTTACAAGCAATATAAAAAACGTTACTGCGCCTTTAAGAAACACAAATTTTCCCAAATTTTGAAATAACAGTGAAAAAATGCAGTTACACTAACGAAATTTTTACAGTGTATCTAATAAGTTAGCAGAGCATTGCACCGACTTGCAAATGGATGATTAACCCCTTAATACCAAAAACGGAATAACAAATGACAAAAACGTTTTTTAAACAGTCACAACTGCCACAGCTCTACTGTGGCTTTTTACCTCCCTCAATACAACTTTTGAAGCCTTTTGAGCCCTTCAGAGAAGTCCTGGATCATGCAGGAAGAAGCTGGATGTCTGTGTCTGTAATTTTTGCTGTGCAAAAAGCCACTAAAATAGGCCCCTCCCACTCATATTACAACAGTGGGAAGCCTCAGGGAACTGTTTCTAGGCAAAATTCAAGCCAGCCATGTGAAAAAAACTAGGCCCCAATAAGTTTTATCACCAAACATATGTAAAAAACGATTAAACATGCCAGCAAACGTTTTAAAATACACTTTTATAAGAGTATGTATCTCTATTAATAAGCCTGATACCAGTCGCTATCACTGCATTTAAGGCTTTACTTACATTACTTCGGTATCAGCAGCATTTTCTAGCAAATTCCATCCCTAGAAAAATATTTTAACTGCACATACCTTATTGCAGGAAAACCTGCACGCTATTCCCCCTCTAAAGTTACCTCATCCTCAGAATATGTGAGAACAGCAAAGGATCTTAGTTACTTCTGCTAAGATCATAGAAAACGCAGGCAGATTCTTCTTCTAAATACTGCCTGAGATAAACAGTACACTCCGGTACCATTTAAAAATAACAAACTTTTGACTGAAGAAATAAACTAAGTATAAAACACCACAGTCCTCTTACGACCTCCATCTTAGTTGAGAGTTGCAAGAGAATGACTGGGTATGGCAGTGAGGGGAGGAGCTATATAGCAGCTCTGCTGTGGGTGATCCTCTTGCAACTTCCTGTTGGGAAGGAGAATATCCCACAAGTAATGGATGATCCGTGGACTGGATACACTTAACAAGAGAAATATATATATAAATATATATATATTTAGTTATACAAAAAATTGAAAAAATAGAGAGAGTAGAAAATATTGCTGTATATTTAATATTCGGTGCTACCCTTGAATAATAAATTTAAATGACAAAAAAGATAGACATGTATTGGGGCATTTGTAAATGTCCCAAAAAAAGCAAGGGATAAAAAAGCACACGAAAAGTTATTTTGAAAAAATCCAATTTCTTTATTTAAATGTTCCACTTCACATTCAGTGTTTGATCAGTTCCTCCGGGCTACAGTAGTTAGAGGAAACTCTTACAATTTAAAATGCACAATCAAAACAAGGGCAATACATAAAGCTATCTGAAAATCTCAAACCCTATGCATACGTATGCAGACTAGAACAATGTAAAACTATAGGATAATATATGTGAAAATCATGCACAAATTGTCTAAATACAAGACACTACTAACTTATCCTAGATGTAAGACATATATATAGCATACTATATACAAAATGAACAAGAGACTTATCAGTCCATTTTCCACTGTTAGATGTAAGTATGAAAGCCATATACTGATAATACATAGCATGTGTCGGTAGATAGTCGACCGCAACAGAATCTGCTGCACACTAGGTCAAAAAACCGATCCACAATTTGTATAATATAAAGACAGTACTTATCTTCCAGAGTAAAGTTGCGATGGTGCTTTTTTTCTTTCTTTTGCCGGTCCGTAATTCCTCGGCGTGTGACGTAATCCCCAGTGGGGGTGGTTAGGTCGTCACTGCAACTCCAATTGGTTCCTAGTACTTGAAACTGTATCCATTGGTCCAGGAAAAAACCAAGAGAGAGTAGACCAACCGCAACTCTGTAACTCCTTGTCAGGACATTCACGGTCGATATCAGGCTCTCATATTAACAAGTGAGAATACTTAGGAAATAAAGCACCTGTTTGTTATTGGCTGTCCTCAGACTCCAAGAGTCGATTCCTAAAGTCACAGATACAGCATCCAAGCGCTATCGTTTCAGCGCATATGCACAGCTCCCAGGCTTGATCTGGTCATTAGGATCTTATCAAGGACAGCAGTATAGGCTTATTTAATGCTGGGTTGAGATTTCCGCTTTAATGTGTCACCACAAACAAACCTCAGACAGTATTTAGCTTATCTTAAGGTGTAATACACATAGTGCCAACGCACGTTTCACCCCCCTCCAGAGCATGTGTCCCAGGGGTTCATCAGGGCATACTGAATCCATACCGGACATCCTCTTTATAGAGCATACCTGATTACTCACAGGTGATTCTCATACACAGTCTCGCCCATATTTTATTTGGAGGTCTGTGTCCTGTGAATATCCAGGAGCCCTTAAAGGGATATTTACATACAAATAGATTGTCACATTTGTTTTAAATTCTACCTTCAAGTTGTGCAAAGAATGAAAAATATTCATTATTGAGCAAACACTTTAAAATATTACCCTCATTCCTAGGCAACATCATAGCTCAATTTGCACATAGAGATTACTCCAAAAACAAATGGCACACATCCTGTCAGATTTGTATTGCTCTCTTATAGAAAGCTTATGTATTCTAATTTGTCGTTCAGACCTACTGGTAATCTTGTCCCCAGCTTATAGATCCATTTGGTCTCTTTCTGTAAAAGGACTTTGTCGTTGTTACCACCTCGTCCATTAGTGATCCCTTTATCAATAATTATGAATTTTAATGAATCTGCGTGCAGTTGTGCATATCACAGAAATGTCTAGCAACGTTTGTGTCTCTGGAATAGAGGATGTCATCTCTATGCTCTTGTACCCGATCCTTTACCATCCTTTTAGTTTTTCCAATGTAAAAGACCGGGCACGAACATCGTAAGAGGTAGACCACCCCCTCAGACTTGCAATTAAAAAAGAATCTTATGTCAAAGACTCTATTTTCTTGCACTGAGAATTGTTTAGTGCTATCCATGTGGGCACAGTATACACAGTGCCCACATGGATAGCTACCTTTTATTCCCTTATCTTTTCGTAACCAGTCAGCATCAGAGGGTCCTCTGACAAACTGACTTTTTACCAGCTTATCTCGTAGGCTCTGTGCCTTTCTGGCTGCCATCTGAGGTATATCTCCTATAGCTTGTCTCACTTTCTCATCCAAGGTGAGAATGTGCCAATTTCTTTTCATAGCCAATCTGATATTGTTCCATTGATCATTATACATAGAGATAAATCTAATCTGATTCCCCTTAGTTTTTATCCTTTCTCCATACAGTAGATCATCCCTCGACATTTTTCGAGCCTTCCAAAGGGATTTCTTTAGACATTTATTTGAATATCCTCTTTGAAGGAATCTCTCCTTCATTTGCTGGGCATGGATGTCAAATTTTGAGAGTGAAGAGCAATTTCTTCTTAAACGAAGGAACTGCCCATATGGTATTCCTCTTTTTAAATGATTGGGGTGGCTACTGTTAGCATGAAGAATACTGTTAGTGGCATTCTTCTTTCGATAATTCTCAGTAACTATTTTCAAACCTTCTTTTTTCAGGGTTATGTCTAGGAAATTCAATTCCCTTTCACTTGTTTCTGATGTGAGGAAGATGTTCCTGTCATTATGGTTTAAGATGGAAACAAATATATTAAATTCCTCTACTGTTCCATCCCATAAGACTAGAACATCGTCCACATATCTTACCCACATCAGCACTTTATTATCAAAAGTGTCGACATGTTGTTCAAAAATATCAGATTCCCATGACCCCAGATGGAGACATGCATAAGTGGGGGCACATACTGCCCCCATTGCAGTTCCGCGTATCTGGCGGAACACCTGTCCATCAAAAGAAAAAACATTATTTTTTAAAATGAACTCCAGAAGCACCATCATAAATTCTGTATGTTCCATATATATTGGACCCCTTGTTTCAAGGAATCTTTTGATTGCTAGTAGGCCCACATTGTGGGGAATGGAAGAGTAGAGGCTCTCCACATCTAAGGAAGCTAGAATGGTTTTTTCTCCCACTACTACACCATCCAGTTTTTTTTAACAAATCTGTTGTATCCTTTTAAAAAAACTGGATGGTGTAGTAGTGGGAGTGTGTATGAGAATCACCTGTGAGTAATCAGGTATGCTCTATAAAGAGGATGTCCGGTATGGATTCAGTATGCCCTGATGAACCCCTGGGACACATGCTCTGGAGGGGGGTGAAACGTGCGTTGGCACTATGTGTATTACACCTTAAGATAAGCTAAATACTGTCTGAGGTTTGTTTGTGGTGACACATTAAAGCGGAAATCTCAACCCAGCATTAAATAAGCCTATACTGCTGTCCTTGATAAGATCCTAATGACCAGATCAAGCCTGGGAGCTGTGCATATGCGCTGAAACGATAGCGCTTGGATGCTGTATCTGTGACTTTAGGAATCGACTCTTGGAGTCTGAGGACAGCCAATAACAAACAGGTGCTTTATTTCCTAAGTATTCTCACTTGTTAATATGAGAGCCTGATATCGACCGTGAATGTCCTGACAAGGAGTTACAGAGTTGCGGTTGGTCTACTCTCTCTTGGTTTTTTCCTGGACCAATGGATACAGTTTCAAGTACTAGGAACCAATTGGAGTTGCAGTGACGACCTAACCACCCCCACTGGGGATTACGTCACACGCCGAGGAATTACGGACCGGCAAAAGAAAGAAAAAAAGCACCATCGCAACTTTACTCTGGAAGATAAGTACTGTCTTTATATTATACAAATTGTGGATCGGTTTTTTGACCTAGTGTGCAGCAGATTCTGTTGCGGTCGACTATCTACCGACACATGCTATGTATTATCAGTATATGGCTTTCATACTTACATCTAACAGTGGAAAATGGACTGATAAGTCTCTTGTTCATTTTGTATATAGTATGCTATATATATGTCTTACATCTAGGATAAGTTAGTAGTGTCTTGTATTTAGACAATTTGTGCATGATTTTCACATATATTATCCTATAGTTTTACATTGTTCTAGTCTGCATACGTATGCATAGGGTTTGAGATTTTCAGATAGCTTTATGTATTGCCCTTGTTTTGATTGTGCATTTTAAATTGTAAGAGTTTCCTCTAACTACTGTAGCCCGGAGGAACTGATCAAACACTGAATGTGAAGTGGAACATTTAAATAAAGAAATTGGATTTTTTCAAAATAGCTTTTCGTGTGCTTTTTTATCCCTTGCTTTTTTGGGACATTTACAAATGCCCCAATACATGTCTATCTTTTTTGTCATTTAAAAAAAAAATATATATATATTTAGTTAGTTGTGTGTGTGTGTGTGTGTGTGTGTCTATATATATATATATATATATATATATATATATATATATATATATATATATATATATATATATATATGTATATATATATATATATATATATATATATATATATACATATATATATATATACATATATATATATATATATATATACATATATATATACATATATATATATATATACATATATACACACACACATATATACACACAACTAACTAAATATATATATAACATAATTTATGCTTACCTGATAAATTCCTATCTCCTGTAGTGTAGTCAGTCCACGGGTCATCCATTACTTATGGGATATTAACTCCTCCCTAACAGGAAGTGCAAGAGGATCACCCAAGCAGAGCTGCTATATAGCTCCTCCCCTCTATGTCACACCCAGTCATTCGACCGAAAACCAAACGAGAAAGGAGAAACTATAGGGTGCAGTGGTGACTGGAGTATAATTTAAAATTTAGACCTGCCATAAAAAACAGGGCGGGCCGTGGACTGACTACACTACAGGAGAAAGGAATAAATTATGTTTTCTCCTGTTAAGTGTAGTCAGTCCACGGGTCATCCATTACTTATGGGATACCAATACCAAAGCTAAAGTACACGGATGACGGGAGGGACAGGCAGGATCTTTACACGGAAGGAACCAATGCCTGAAGAACCTTTCTCCCAAAAACAGCCTCAGAAGAAGCAAAAGTGTCAAATTTGTAAAATTTGGAAAAAGTATGAAGAGAAGACCAAGTTGCAGCCTTGCAAATCTGTTCAACAGAGGCCTCATTCTTAAAGGCCCACGTGGAAGCCACAGCTCTCGTAGAATGAGCTGTAATTCTTTCAGGAGGCTGCTGTCCCGCAGTCTCATAGGCTAAACGTATTATGCTACGAAGCCAAAAAGAGAGAGAGGTAGCAGATACTTTTTGACCTCTCCTCTGTCCAGAATAAACGACAAACAGGGAAGAAGTTTGGCGAAAATCTTTAGTTGCCTGTAAATAAAATTTCAGGGCACGGACTACGTCTAGATTGTGCAGAAGTCGTTCCTTCTTTGAAGAAGGGTTAGGGCACAATGATGGAACAACAATCTCTTGATTGATATTCTTGTTAGTGACTACCTTAGGTAAGAACCCAGGTTTAGTACGCAGAACTACCTTATCTGAATGAAAAATCAGATAAGGAGAATCACAATGTAAGGCCGATAACTCAGACTCTACGAGCCGAGGAAATAGCCATTAAAAACAGAACTTTCCAAGATAACAGCTTGATATCAATGGAATGAAGGGGTTCAAACGGAACACCCTGTAAAACGTTAAGAACTAAGTTTAAGCTCCACGGTGGAGCAACAGTCTTAAACACAGGCTTAATCCTGGCCAAAGCCTGACAAAAAGCCTGAACATCTGGAACTTCTGACAGACGTTTGTGTAAAAGGATGGACAGAGCTGAGATCTGTCCCTTTAAAGAACTTGCAGATAAACCCTTTTCTAAACCTTCTTGTAGAAAAGACAATATCCTAGGAATCCTAACCTTACTACATGAGTAACTCTTGGATTTGCACCAGTGTAAATATTTACGCCATATCTTATGGTAAATTTTCCTGGTAACAGGTTTCCTAGCCTGTATTAAGGTATCAATTACTGACTCCGAAAATCCACGCTTTGATAAAATCAAGCGTTCAATTTCCATGCAGTCAGCTTCAGAGAAATTAGATTTTGATGTTTGAAAGGACCCTGAATTAGAAGGTCCTGTCTCAGAGGCAGCGACCAAGGTGGACAGGATGACATGTCCACTAGATCTGCATACCAGGTCCTGCGTGGCCATGCAGGCGCTATTAGAATCACCAATGCTTTTTCCTGTTTGATCCTGGCAATCAATCGAGGAAGCATCGGGAAAGGTGGAAACACATAAGCCATGTTGAAGACCCAAGGTGCTGTCAGAGCATCTATCAGCGCCGCTCCCGGGTCCCTGGACCTGGATCCGTAACAAGGAAGTTTGGCGTTCTGGCGAGACGCCATGAGATCCAGATCTGGTTTGCCCCAACGTCGAAGTATTTGGGCAAAGACCTCCGGATGAAGTTCCCACTCCCCCGGATGAAAAGTCTGGCGACTTAGGAAATCCGCCTCCCAGTTCTCCACGCCTGGGATGTGAATCGCTGACAGGTGGCAAGAGTGAGACTCTGCCCAGCGAATAATCTTTGAGACATCATCGCTAGGGAACTCCTTGTCCCTCCCTGATGATTGATGTAAGCCACAGTCGTGATGTTGTCCGACTGAAACCTGATGAACCTCGGAGTTGCTAACTGAGGCCAAGTCAGAAGGGCATTGAGAACTGCTCTCAATTCCAGAATGTTTATTGGAAGGAGACTCTCCTCCTGAGTCCATGATCCCTGAGCCTTCAGGGAATTCCAGACAGCGCCCCAACCTAGCAGACTGGCGTCTGTTGTTACAATTGTCCAGTCTGGTCTGCTGAAGGGCATCCCCCTGGACAGATGTGGCCGAAAAAGCCACCATAGAAGAGAATCTCTGGTCTCTTGATCCAGATTCAGCATAGAGGACAAATCTGAGTAATCCCCATTCCACTGACTTAGCATGCACAATTGCAGTGGTCTGAGATGCAGGCGTGCAAAAGGTACTATGTCCATTGCCGCTACCATTAAGCCGATTACCTCCATGCATTGAGCCACTGACGGGTGTTGAATGGAATGAAGGACACGGCAAGCATTTAGAAGTTTTGTTAACCTGTCCTCTGTCAGGTAAATTTTCATTTCTACAGAATCTATAAGAGTCCCCAAGAAGGGAACTCTTGTGAGTGGTAAGAGAGAACTCTTTTCTTCGTTCACTTTCCACCCATGCGACCTTAGAAATGCCAGTACTAACTCTGTATGAGACTTGGCAGTTTGGAAGCTTGACGCTTGTATCAGAATGTCGTCTAGGTACGGAGCTACCGATATTCCTCGCGGTCTTAGTACCGCCAGAAGAGAGCCCAGAACCTTTGTAAAGATTCTTGGAGCCGTAGCTACCCCGAAGGGAAGAGCTACAAACTGGTAATGCCTGTCTAGGAAGGCAAACCTTAGATACCGGTAATGATCCTTGTGAATCGGTATGTGAAGGTAGGCATCCTTTAAATCCACTGTGGTCATGTACTGACCTCTTTGGATCATGGGTAAGATTGTCCGAATAGTTTCCATTTTGAACGATGGAACTCTTAGGAATTTGTTTAGGATCTTTAAATCCAATATTGGTCTGAAGGTTCCTTCTTTCTTGGGAACCACAAACAGATTTGAGTAAAACCCTTGTCCGTGTTCCGACCGCGGAACCGGATGGATCACTCCCATGACTAAAAGATCTTGTACACAGCGTAGAAACGCCTCTTTCTTTATCTGATTTGTTGACAACCTTGAAAGATGAAATCTCCCTTGTGGAGGAGAAGCTTTGAAGTCCAGAAGATATCCCTGAGATATGATCTCCAACGCCCAGGGATCCTGGACATCTCTTGCCCAAGCCTGGGCGAAGAGAGAGAGTCTGCCCCCCACTAGATCCGTTTCCGGATCGGGGGCCCTCACTTCATGCTGTCTTAGGGGCAGCAGCAGGTTTTCTGGCCTGCCTGCCCTTGTTCCAGGTCTGGTTAGGTTTCCAGCCTTGTCTGTAGCGAGCAACAGCTCCTTCCTGTTTTGGGGCAGAGGAAGTTGATGCTGCTCCTGCCTTGAAGTTATGAAAGGCACGAAAATTAGACTGTTTAGCCCTTGGTTTGGCCCTGTCTTGAGGCAGGGCATGGCCTTTACCTCCAGTAATATCAGCGATAATCTCTTTCAAACCGGGCCCGAATAAGGTCTGCCCCTTGAAAGGTATGTTAAGCAATTTAGATTTAGAAGTCACATCAGCTGACCAGGATTTTAGCCACAGCGCTCTGCGCGCCTGAATGGCGAATCCGGAATTCTTAGCCGTAAGTTTAGTTAAGTGTACTACGGCATCAGATATAAATGAATTAGCTAGCTTAAGGGTTTTAAGCTTGTGTGTAATCTCATCTAATGGAGCTGTGTCAAGGGTCTCTTCTAGAGACTCAAACCAAAATGCCGCCGCAGCCGTGACAGGCGCAATGCATGCAAGGGGTTGCAATATAAAACCTTGTTGAACAAACATTTTCTTAAGGTAACCCTCTAACTTTTTATCCATTGGATCTGAAAAGGCACAGCTATCCTCCACCGGGATAGTGGTACGCTTAGCTAAAGTAGAAACTGCTCCCTCCACCTTAGGGACCGTTTGCCATAAGTCCCGTGTGGTGGCGTCTATTGGAAACATTTTTCTGAATATAGGAGGGGGTGAGAAAGGCACACCGGGTCTATCCCACTCCTTAGTAACAATTTCAGTAAGTCTCTTAGGTATAGGAAAAACGTCAGTACTCGTCGGTACCGCAAAATATTTATCCAACCTACACATTTTCTCTGGGATTGCAACTGTGTTACAATCATTCAGAGCCGCTAACACCTCCCCTAGTAATAAACGGAGGTTTTCCAGCTTAAACTTAAAATTTGAAATGTCTGAATCCAGTTTATTTGGATCAGATCCGTCACCCGCAGAATGAAGCTCTCCGTCCTCATGTTCTGCAAATTGTGACGCAGTATCAGACATGGCCCTAGCATTATCAGCGCACTCTGTTCTCACCCCAGAGTGGTCTCGTTTACCCCTAAGTTCTGGCAATTTAGACAAAACTTCAGTCATAACATTAGCCATGTCTTGTAAAGTGATTTGTAATGGCCGCCCTGATGTACTTGGCGTTACAATATCACGCACCTCCTGAGCGGGAGATGCAGGTACTGACACGTGAGGCAAGTTAGTCGGCATAACTTCCCCCTCGTTGTCTGGTGAATGTTGCTTAACATGTACAGATTGGCTTTTATTTAAAGTAGCATCAATGCAATTAGTACATAAATTTCTATTGGGCTCCACCTTGGCTTTTGAACATATTGCACAAAGAGATTCCTCTGTGTCAGACATGTTTAAACAAACTAGCAATTAGACTAGCAAGCTTGGAAATACTTTTCAACTGAATTTACAAGCATTATGCAAAACGTTACTGTGCCTTTAAGAAGCACACAAAAAAACTGTCACTTTGATATAACAACGAACCGGTTTAGTTATAGCAATCAATTTTTCATATGAAATGCATTAATTTAGCAAAGGATAGCACCCATCAGCAAATGGATTATAAACCCCTTAATACCAAAAAAACGATTGACAAATAAATACGTTTTTTATCACAGTCAAAGCACAGTCTCACAGGTCTGCTGTGAGTGATTACCTCCCTCAAACTAGTTTTGGAGACCCCTGAGCTCTGTAGAGACGTCCTGGATCATGCAGGGAGAATAAGGAAGACTGTGACTGAATTTTTAATGCGTAGTAAAAGCGCCAAAAATAGGCCCCTCCCACTCTTAATACAGCAGTGGGGAAGCTCAGTAACTGATTTTATGCAAAATAAACGACAGCCAAGTGGAAAATAATGCCCATAAATTTTCACCAAGTACCTCAGAGAAAAAAACGATTAACCTGTCAGTAAACGTTTTAAATATATGAATAAGAATAAAAGCCTGTTGCTAGTCGCTATCACTGCAGAGAGGCTAGAGTTATATGTATACAGTATTTTCTTAGTGAAGTGCCATTCCCCAGAAATACTTTGGTGCCAACATACATACATAACAGCCTGATACCAGTTACTACTACTGCATTTAAGGCTGTACTTACATTATATCGGTATTAGCAGTATTTTCTCAGTCAATTCCATTCCTTAGAAAATAATATACTGCAACATACCTCTTTGCAGGTGAACCCTGCCCGCTGTCCCCTGTTCTGAAGTTACCTCGCTCCTCAGAATGGCCGAGAACAGCAAATGGATCTTAGTTACGTCCGCTAAGATCATACACAAACTCAGGTAGATTCTTCTTCTAATACTGCCTGAGAAGAAACAACACACTCCGGTGCTGTTTAAAATAACAAACTTTTGATTGAAGTAATAAAAAAACTAAATTTAATAACCACACTCCTCTCACACATCCTATCTATTAGTTAGGTGCAAGAGAATGACTGGGTGTGACGTAGAGGGGAGGAGCTATATAGCAGCTCTGCTTGGGTGATCCTCTTGCACTTCCTGTTAGGGAGGAGTTAATATCCCATAAGTAATGGATGACCCGTGGACTGACTACACTTAACAGGAGAAATATATATTTCAAGAAAGATTCCGTGTTTCTTCAAATACTATATTTTGTGATGGGTTACAGGGATGCACCGAAATGAAAATTCTGGACTGAAACCGATACCGAAAATTCAGGATGCCCCTGGCCGAAAACCGAAACCGATTTTTTTTTCTTTTTTAACTACAGTGTGTTTGTGTGTGTGTGTAGCTGAAAGAGCTTGTAGGCGGGAAAGCTTCAACAAATGGGCGTGGTCACTTGTACAGTAGGGCGTGATCTGCAGTGAAACTGGTGGAGTTCTACAAGGGAGAGCGTGGTTATAGCCAGACAACAATACGAGGTGGACATGTGTTTTGTTTTTGGGTGTAGTTATCCGTGCAATGGGCGTGGCTGCACCTGACCGTCTCTCATCGTATCTCCGCCTAGTTCCTGGTTCGGGTCTCACACTGACCCGTCAGATTATATGTCCGGAGCCTTAGTTAGTTGTGTGTGTATATGTGTGTGTGTGTGTATATATATATATATATATATATATATATATATACACACACACACACACATATATATATACACACACAACTAACTAAATATATATATATATATATATATATTTTTTTTTATTTATTTATTTATTTTTTCAAGAAAGATTCCATGTTTCTTCAAATACTTTATTTTGTGATGGGTTACAGGGATGCCCCGAAATGAAAATTCTGGACTGAAACAGATACCGAAAATTCAGGATGCCCCTGGCCGAAAACCGAAACCGAATTTTTTTTTCTTTTTTAACTACAGTGTGTTTGTGTAGCTGAAAGAGCTTGTAGGCGGGAAAGCTCCAACAAATGGGCGTGGTCACTTGTACAGTAGGGCGTGATCTGCAGTGAAACTGGTGGAGTTCTACAATGGAGAGCGTGGTTATAGCCAGACAACAATACGAGGTGGACATGTGTTTTGTTTTTGGGTGTAGTTATCCGTGCAATGGGGTGGCTGCACCTGATCGTCTCTCATCGTATCTCCGCCTAGTTCCTGGTTCGGGTCTCACACTGACCCATCAGATTATATGTCCGGAGCCCCAAATGGAGTCTGCCTATCACCAGGACTACCGGACTTAGCTACGACCTTACGTGCAAGGTGGTTATAGAAAGTTACTGTGCTTTTTTTGTATACACTGTCTGGTGGGTGATAATTTGTACCAACTGTGTGTGAGCTTGGGGCTTATGCATATATAGTGTGCACGCATATTTGCCTCAGGCGAATAGAATGTCTACACACAAGAGGCTGATGTATGAGCACTGTATATAAGGCTTATATATATTCACTGTGTGTGCTTAGGATGGTGTCTGATAATATCAAGTGTTTATAAACATTTTAGTTATCCTCCTTTGAATACTGTATTCAGAACTTTGGTTTCCTTCTAAAAAAAAAAATGCACTGCTGGTTTCATATATCATTATTATTATTATTATTATTATTATTATTATTATTATTATTATTAAGGATAGACATGTAACGCAATAGAACAGGGGGGGGGGGGGGCTGTACAAATTGGAATTGCACATTTTTGGCGGCCCAAATTTTGGTGCATCGCTAGTATTATTCTTTATTTAGTTCTGTGTAACAGAATCAGATTTTTTTTTTTAAAAACAATTATCAAAATAAAGTATAGTCCTAGAAAACTATTATATGCAAAACAGTAATGAACTCAAACAGCAGCTCTAAGCTGGCATCAAATTTGAAATATGCTACACAATAATTTTACCGAAAATAAAAAGGCAAAAAAAAAAAAGAAAACCGATGCCATTTTCGTCCGAAACTTTCTGCGGCCGAAATTTCGGTGCATCCCTAGTTACAGTGTATTTGAAGAAACACTGAGTCTTCTTTCTTGAAATATGAATACATAGTAAGACTTAGTACAACTTACTTGTTTGGAGTGCCTAATCCACTTGGAAAAAGTATATATATATATATATATATATATATATATATATATATATATATATATATATATATATATATATATATATATATATATATATATATATATATACACACATATATACACACACATATATACACATACACACACACAGTACTGGGCAAAAGTCTTAGACCACCACCAGCTTTGTTGTTTTGGCAAAGTTTTTATGACCATATATTTACTATTAAGATACAACCACAGGAAATATGTTCACAAAAAAATATATTTAAAAAAAAAACACAATTTTAGGCGAAAAATGGCAAGTGTCAGAATTTAGTGTTACCTCCCTTGGCACTAAGCACATCTTGAACTATTTTATGTAGACTTTCCTGAAGTTTTTTTGAAGTAATCTTCTGGTATATTATACCAGGCTTCTTTCAGCACTTCCCAGAGTTCTTCTTTAGATAAAGGTTGTCTTTAATTTCTCTCTCTCTGTTTAGGTGTGCTTGGGATCATTATCATGCTGAAAGATAAAACCATTCCCAATCAGGCGCTTTCCAGAAGAATTTGAATGATGAATTAAAATCTGTCTGTAATTTTCAGCATTCATAATCCCATCTATTCGAACAATATCAGCAACACCCCTGGCAGTAATGCAGCCCCAATCCAGGACAGACCCTCCACCATGTTTCACTGAAGGCTGCAAGCACTCATCCTTCCATATTTCTCCAACTCTTCTTCTAACATGTTGTCAACGATTGGACAAAATATTTCAAACTTGGATTAGTCACTCTATAATATTTTTTTCCACTGATCTTCATTCCAATCTTTGTGAGCTTTAGCATATATTAGGCTTTTCACCCTGCTCCCCTTCCGACAAAGTGGTTTCTTGGCTGCTACCCTTCCACAAAGACCATTCTTGATCAAGCTTCTTCAGACTGTAGAAGGGTCAACTTGGCATCCCGATGAAGCTGCCAGATGCTGAGCCAGGTCCTTGCTGGAAAGTTTTCTTGGCCTTCCAATTCTTTACCTCTCCTGATTCTTCATATTTCTTTATAACAGCTTAAATACCACATCTTGAGAATCCCGTTTGTTTGCGGATTTCCCTTTGAGAGTGACTTTGCTGATGCAAAAGTATGATTTTATGTCAGTCAAATTCTGTAATCTTTGGCATTTTTAATGGCATGATGTGATTGAAAGTTGGTCTTATTAGCAAGCTTCCTATGAATTAAACTCATACCACATGTGTATGTAATGCTCAAGCAGGTTTTGCACAAACCAGGTATAATAGACCTTTTTTCAAAGCAGTCATTTTGACATGAAATACTACCACAAATACAGGTGTTAGCAATGACATTAATTAGGGTTCCATTCTATTTAGGTTTATGAGAGGCAGGGCAGGTTCCTGCTATTGCTCAAGTGTAAGAGGATGTCACACTAAATACTTGCCACTTTAGCTTATAGAAGCATTTTTTTCTGGATTTTTTTTTAATACTGTATACAAACATCCTGTATTTTATGGTTGTATTCTTATAAAGAGACTGAAATAATTATATATGGTTATTATACCATTGCTAAAACAACTAATCTAATGGCAGCCTAAGACTTTTGCACAGTATCGTATGAAAATATATATACACACACACACACACATATATATATTTACACACACATACACATGAATACATACACTTCAATTTGGTGAATTCAATGTAATTATTTTTTTTATAGAAAATAAAGATAGAGGATGCCAGTGCTCTTGTTGCTAGGCAACAGTGACGCTTATGTATTGTTTACTTAAGGTTGCCAAGGACCTCTTAACAACGCCCCATCCAAAAAGCATTCATATGAAATCCATTCAATTACATTTTTAAAAAGGTCAAGGATTTCTTTGATTTTTTTTTTAAACAGATACATTTCCTCTTGCAGTGTTTTTATGGATTTGTATTTTTAACCCCCTGATTACCAAAGATAGCTGTAACCATGTAACAGGTATGTTTAAAACCAAACCTGGACAAAGAGCCCTGAAGCGAAATGTTATCACTGGCTCTTGACTTTATTTACGTCACACAAAATATACATACACAATGTCTTCTCTAAATCCTTAACATGTGGCTGGCTCTTAAGTTTCATATCAAATTTGGCAGTGGTATAGGTATTTTGTGTCACCGCCATTAATTAAAGATATGAAACCTAATTTTTTTCTTTCGTGATTCAGAGGAGCTTTCAATTTTAAGCAACGTTCTAATTTACTCCTGTTATCAATTTTCTTCGTTTTCTTGGTATCTTTATTTGAAAAAAGCAGGAATGTAAGCTTGGGAGCCGGCCCATTTTTTTTGTTCAGCACCCTGGGTAGCGCTTGCTGATTAATGGCTACATTGTCAAGAAAAAAATGATAATAGGCGTAAATTAGAAAGTTGCTTAAAATTGATGCTCTATCAGAATCATGAAAAAAAAATGTGTTTCATATCCCTTTAATGCCAAAATGAATATATTTTCACTGAAGTAACTACAATGGTAACATCATTATGGAAGCTGAAACATTATCAAGGTAGAATTCATAAAGATGCCACAGTATATTTTTTTTGCCAGTATCTTTGCAATAAAAATATAAAATGGTTACTATTCTGCAGAATAGGCCTCTTAAAACCCCAACCTCCTTAAAGGGATAGTCAACACTTCCGTTAACATTATTTAATATTGGAAAATAAAAGATCCGCCTGCACTATACCCCTTCTGCCTTGCCGCCTTGCTACTGTACTAATCACTGTCACTAACTTCTCTAATACCGGGTAAATATGGCAGCCAAACTCCCCCCACCGTTACGTAGCGGTCTTCTTCTTCAAATGATCAGCAAATCAGAATCCAATCCTCAGAAAAAAAGCACGTGCAATTTGTGACCGAGGATTGGATTCCGATTTGCTGATCATTTGAAGAAGAAGGCAGCTACGTAACGGTGGGGGGAGTTCGGCTGCCATATTTACCCGGTATTAGAGAAGTTAGTGACAGTGATTAGTACAGAAGCAAGGCGGCAAGGCAGAAGGGGTATAGTGCAGGCGGATCTTCTGCTTTTATTTTCCAATATCAAATAATGTTAACGGAAGTGTTGACTGTACCTTTAAATAGTTTCAATTTGACGAGCCAATCAGTGAGTGGACAGCTGTACACTGTGTGCGGCCTACAAGTCATCACAGGAAAAATCTTGCAAAGATAAAAATTGATTTGAAAGAAAAGAAGTATCACTTTTTCAAATATGATCCCTTATTTTTTATGGATAAAAAAGCAGCATGCTCTTTTAAATACATTCCATAGTTGAGAATAAACAGTCTCTTTAATCTTGACTGAAGATCACAACAACATATGGCTTTGAAAACTCATTAGGCTAGGTTCTAATTAGATTCAGTGTTAAACATACTCAGAGTTAGTAAAACTGCCAAAAGAAAAAGAAAAAAAAGAAAAATCCAGCCTGCCATCTCACCTTCCTAAAAACCTTCTCATTTGCACTAAAAATCTAATGTAAATCGCTCTCAGTGGAGGCAGGTTTACAACAGAGCCAGCACAACTATGGGGAGCGTATTCTTTGCTTCTCTATGAAAAACGGTCTAATTACTGTGCTGGAAAATGTGCTAGCTGATTGCAAGTGCAGCTGATTAGTGCATATTAGAACAGCTTTCTACACAAACTAGTGACCTCCTTAGGGAATCTGATTGTGGATACATTTATTAAGTTTAAAAAAGTTTCTACTATATTATAAGAATGTTGCATATAAAACATTCACGCGTGTAAAGCAGTGGTTTTAAAAATTAGTAGCCAGTAAGAATATTTAGGAGCCAGACAGTGGTATCTGTATATAGATATTTGGAAACTAACTCAAAAAGTTAGGAGCCTGTAGTAAAATTCTAGAAGCCAGCAGCTTCCTGGCTCCTGGGTTTGTCGAGCCCTGGTGCAAAGCATCTAATCTATTAAACACCACATAAAAAGATTGCAGCCCAGGTTCAATCCCCTTAAAATGCATCGTTAGTAGTGATTAGCTCAGGGGTAGGCAAATATTTAATTAATAATAATTCTAGTGATTTCCCAAGTGTACCAGCCTTATTTTATGGGCAAGATTTGATTTAATTCATAAATAGATAATATTTATAATGATACATACAACAAAAACAGAACATTGTGTAAAAATCATAGTAATTAAAGTCAAAATAAAACAATCATTGAGATAAAGGGCTCAATTTATCAAGTTCCAGATGGACAATGTTGCCAGCTAGATAACCTGTTCACCCAGGTTCAGGCAAAACACAGTAGCATCCGCTGCCTGTATTTAACTATGCTTGTGCACCCCACACCATTCTCTCACTCTACCAATCGCACAAGACCAGGGCTTGTCAATCATACCAGACCAATCAGTCCAGGAAGATTGTATTTTGCCACTATCTGGTTGAAAGTCCATGGCTTTACAACCTATGCTTAATATCTTGCACCGCAAGGGCTCCAATCTGCGTCTGCAGGCTGATAAATGTAGACTTTAGAGAGCAATATTATCAGATTTATCTTTTTCTCTTGGTACCCTTTGTTGAAACTTAGCTCTGTTCAATGAGAGCGTAACAAGGTAGGCTCAGGAGCATGGAACAATATCTGTAACAATGCTACAAACATTGCTGCAAACACAAATGTCATACACTAGTTGTGTCCTGCTTCAGGTATATGTTTAACCCCTTTGTGAGGGGGTCAGCAAACATGGTCAAAGACAAATAAGAGCATTTATTTCTGCCTTTCCCCATCCCTTTAAGCAATGTACATTGTTGCATGATCCAGGGTACTAGCACGGCATAATGGATGTTTGTTTTATTTCCCTGCTTGCAGAACACAATGGCCCAGAGGCAGAACTTTTCTTCACTTTCTGCGATGAGATTTTTTTTTAGTGAAAAATTTTATGCAGGTTATTTTTAAATAAAATTCAATTTTAAATTAGACAGTTACACTAAGGCACCAGTTAAATTGCAATGTGTTGATTAACTGAAGAATAAAGCCATTTTTAATGTTTTATAATATAGTGCAGTAGTTGAAAATTGCATTGCAAATTAGCTGCATTCAAAAAAATAAAATTTTAAAATGTCTCTTGAATAAATATGTTTCCTTTTCTCTTGGTCTAACATAGAAATGTAGTAATAAAAAAGATGCAAAGCTCATACTAACGTCTTAAATTCAGAATAAACAGCTTTGCAGACTGGGAAAGACTAGGGTGCGGGTTTGATTTTTTTTCTCTCTGAGAGCAAGTCGACAAGCAATGCGCTGCTGCTTTGCAGCGCTACTGCATATTTGACTGGTCACTTCAAACAGCACTTTGCTCTGGATGCACTGTACTAAGGAAAACTTACACAGTGCAACCAGAGCACAGCTCTGTTTAAGGAGAAATGTCTAATGTGGAGAAGCACTACAAAGTTCAAGCGCTAACAGTGCCTGCATGTGTCCTGTTCTTTTTGCAGACATGCTGCATTTTCTGCGATGACATCTCAGATCACTGTATGTTCTGCCTTGGGGCACAATGGTAATCTCTATTTTTTGCATAAATACATTTGCATAATTAATATCTTGCCAGGTAGAATTATGCAACCAGCTAGATTTGATTAATAAGAATTAATGGTAATTAATGTATGGGGCATTTTGCCTAGTAAGGCCACCCAGAAGTCTGGCTTAGCCCAACAGTTGGGTAAGTTATTGCTAGGACTCTTTTCTGGACTCTGCACAACAATGGAATTCACTGTGGAGACTCCTGGCCAACCACTCAGATGCACCACAAAGCCAATAACCCCAAAAACACACAATACATCTTTTAACATTTGAAACCAGGCACATAAAAAACTCATTCATCACTATATAGGGGCGGCTTTTATTTTCTATGTATTATGTTTTCCTCAGCAGTAGCCTGTCCAGCTGTACCAATTTGCTTCCACGCTGTAGTGTTTAAACCAACCCTCTTCAGCCTGTAGGATTTTAGACTTGGCTGCTATAGTATCAAAGAGATACTTAAAGCAAACAGATATTAAAGGGACAGTGTATCCAATAATTTACTCCACTTTAATTTGTCCCCAATGATCCATTTTACCTGCTGGAGTGCATTACATTGTTTACAAGGAGATCCTTTACATCTATTTCAGCATTTGAAATAGCTGATTTAGCCTGTTGTGTCCCCATCTATACTGAAAGTGTCTATACTTAAGTCCAGGCTATTGAAAGGATATGTTAACACAGCCAGCAGAAGAAACCACACCCCCAGTGGGGTGTAGAAGAGATAACTAATTAAAAATGATAATTTTCCGTTGTTCTCTCTAAGGCCCAGTCAAAATATTCTATAAAAAGGGGGCGTGTCCAAGTGACGCCTCTCCCATAGAAGTCAATGGGAGCATGACGTCAACGTCCACATCGACAACATCCCCGCTCGTCTGCATATTACTGCGGATGGGGGGCCTATTGAAGTGTGCCTACATGGCGCAAACAGTATGCTCACCGAAATTAAAACTAGTTTCGGTGTGGGCACACTTCAAGTATTGCTGTGGGACCTAAGTTTTACAACACCTACTCTAACTAGCTCAGGTGATGTCTTGGCAGATCATAGCTGGTTAGACAAACATGGCCGCTACCTTCCTCGCAACCTGCACTTTGCTGCTTGTGTCGATGTTTCCAAAGCAAAGTGCAGGCAACTCCCACTAGCACGCCTCGCTAACTCCCCCTGAACACCTATAACTACATCACACTTAAGCTATCCTCCCCCTGCTATACCCCGCTACCTCCCACTGACAGCCTACACCTACGTCACGGCTTACATACACTTCCCAGCTAACTACCCCTGACCTCCTAGACCTATGTCACGCCTAACCAACACAACCCTGGAAAGCCCAGCAAAGTCCCTAATACCGCCTACACTGACGTAATGTCCAAACAAGACTCCCCTAGAACGCCATCTTACTGCTTACTTTCAAAAAATAAACTATAATAGACTATATTTTAAGTGTAAACCTTGTTGTTATAACAATGAAGCTATGTTGTTAAAGTTATCATAAATTTTTAAATATGTCACAAAAATGCGCTAAAACCCTGGTGGCCGACCACCGGAGAACCAGCAAAACCTCCTCGTCCTATCCAACCTCCTGGAACTTAGTGCTGGACCGGAATTGAGCCCGGGTCGCAAGCCAGAGGACTGCCAAAACCTACTTAGCTTCCTGGAACTCAGTGCCGGACCGGAATTGAGCCCTTGACTGCCGCTACTTAAAAGGGGTGTCAATCGAGTAGGGTGCAAGGAATCAAGTCATTTTTTAATAGGTTGTCGGAAATTTGATGAGGCACCTAGGGATACCACTTGTTTGGGGGTGCTACCTTCTGGGAGAGTGGGGAGCACTTCAAATCCGGTACCCCATTCCTCCCAGAATGTAGCGCCCACAAACAAAGGGGATCCCAGAGAAGCTTTAATAACTATTTGTCTTATAACTGCACAAGTTGTGTATAGATAATTTTAGTGAGAAACCCAAACTTTCTTTTTTTTTTTTTTTTAAATGATCGCATTTGACGGCCAAATGGTGCATTAAATATACCAAAATGGGCCTAGACCAATGCCGTGGGTAAAGTTCTGCATAACACACAGTATGATTAGTACAGGTCCTGCTGGGGTTAAACACATTTTTATTTATGATAAGTAATGGAAACATTAAATTCTGTAACAAATTTAAGTATCAATTTTATTTATATTTTAAGTGAAAGAAGAGAAAAACATATGATTTCTCACATGGAAGATACGGTGTTAGTATCTGACAATTAGTAGAAATCAGATATAGTTTTACTATATTACTACTTCTAACTTACAATAAAAAAAATATTTGTTCTATAAAATACAAATGCCAAATAATTAGTACTGGACCAAAGAAAGATACAACCAACACAAACCAATGAAACTAATCATATTAGACACCTCCGTCTATTACGGTGTATAATACCGGGTATCATAATTTGCTAAACTGAAGTTCTGTACATTTTAATACAGTCAGTTTGTCATTACGGCTAGGAAAAGGAATATTATACAAAAAATTAATACAATATTTAACACATTATAAAACAGCAACCTAAAACAGAACAAAGAAACATTTAAAATGGTCATAAAATGGTAATTTGAATTAGTTCACATAAGCTTCAATACAAATCATCAATATGTTCCTGTTTATTTAAAACAAAAAGCTCTGTCAATCAAACATACATTGGAGAGCTACCGGCCATGGACGCACCCAATAGAACTTGCCCATGAACACACCCAAGAATAATGATAAAAATTAAAGAAAATAAATTATTAATTGTAATAAATAAATAATCGAACTAATTAGCTCTCTGGCTCCGCAGATCATCATAACAGTTTATCTCCATCTGAAATCTCGCTACATCCTCGTGAAATATCATTGCTGTCTGCAGAAACACTTCAGCTAATTGTATTATAAATAATAGTGGCACGGTATTTCCCTTGAGGGGTTTCCTATTTGTATCATGATCAAAGAGGTCATTTAAGTTCTTTCATCCAGCCTATATGGTGCCCCAGATGAGGTCCATTCACACCAAAAAAAGAACAACAAAAGCAATTCTATTTAACCAGCGCTTTCCACCCAAACACCATTTGATGTGAACAGCTTGTCCTTATTATATGGCAAGTCACACAAAAAGGGATACAATGCATAAACGTCATCCCCTCTCAGTAAATAGTAGCCTAGATTTTAGATACAGGACTTGTACTCTGCTATTAGCAGGAGATCCATTTACGTTCTGTGCTAGATCAGGTGACTAGCGATTGTATTAAAGAAACTCAACCAATGACTCTAACCTTCCAAATCCGTATTAATCTGGACTATTGTTATCAGCACTCTACTATTTCACTCCAAAGTGTAATACTTCTGTGCCACATAAACGTTTATGTCACCAAAACACTAGCAATGTACACAGACCCAGAAAATTATTTAATCCTTTACCATTAAAGGAAAATGATCATCAATTGATGTCATCTATATAAAATAACAACATCTAAACATGCTGAAAATGTAACAGAACTTTCATTCTTTTCTGCTTATAAAATAGTAAACCACTGAGAGAATTGATCATAGGGTTGATTAGATTTCCATTGATAACATGTCATTTAGAAAATTAAAGGCAGATTATAGTCATTTTTATGTAAGCATAGTATGTCTCAGCTCAATACTTTGATTAAAAATACATGTTCAAAAGCATTTATTATGATTTGCAAAACTACTTTAACCCTTTAACTGCAGAGCCATATCTGCTGAGCTGTTTTGGAGTTTTTAGATGCTGCTCACATTTAAAAGGGACAGTAAAGTCAAAATTAAATGTTTGCAATTCAGGTACAGCATGCAATTTCAAACAACTTTCCAATTTACGTCTAATATCAATTTTGCTTAGTTCTCTTGGTATTCTTTCTTAAAGAGTAATTCTAGGTAAGGTCAGGAGCGTGCACGTGTCCTTAGCAATCTGGTAGCAATGTTTACAGCAATGTTATGCATTCTATGGCAGCAGTTTTTGTACCAATAACATTGCTATAAACATTATTGTAAATACTGTTGCTAGATGGCTAAGGACACGTGCACGCACCTGAACTTACCTAAAATTCCTCTTTTACTAAGAATAACAAAAGAACTAAGCCAAATTGATAATAGAAGTTGTTTAAAATTGTATACTCTATCTGAATCATAAAAAGTTAATTTTTATTTTACTGTCCCTTTAAGCCCTACTGTAGGCTTTTTTTTTTTTCAGTGAGAAATCCACATTACATTTTCTTCAGCAGACCCAGCAGATTTATTCTAGAACCTTTTTGTGTGAGCAGGTTTATAGTATTATTCTTTGCAAGCTATAAATGTGTGCACTGCTCTAAGCAATAACTTTGCCATTTTCAACTGGTTTAGGCAATTTCCAACATTTCAAAGGAAATCTAGATTACCAACTTTACTTATTCAGCCTCTAAAGGGAGCGTGTAACAAGTAAATTTTTCCACAAATAAAGACGTATTTAATGCCCCTTTAAAGGGACAGGTAAACA
>NC_069500.1:1386875426-1386915426 GCF_027579735.1 Bombina bombina
TTCAGTTTTGTTAATTAGTAAAAAAATATATATTTATATATATATATATATTTAACCCTTTCATGACATAGGCAATTGTTCAAGTTCTGAACGTAAACAAAACCTTGAATTTCAGCTATATGTCTTTTCAACCATAATTTACCCCTTTCACATTAAGTGCACCCACACTAATTATATATTGTTTTTTAGAGGACAGATAGGGCTTTCTTTTGGCATAAAAGATTTATTTCTCAACTATAATTTTATATAAAAAAAATCAAAGTAAGTGTGAGAAATTAAGAAATTTGAAGCTTTCCAAAGGATTTTATTGTGAATATCATCATCCTGATATATGTTACTGCAATAAAACACCCATACTTGTGTTAAGCGATGTCCCATGAGTATAACGATACCCCCCATGTACAGGTTTTTTGAGTTTTCTGGAATTTACAAGGCCCAACATACGGCCTACCCATTTACATAGAAATCTGGCACATTCATTTTCTGGGCTTAAGTTGCCTTTCATACATTATAGCAGCCCAGGAATGAAAATAACCCTATCATGGCATACCATTTACAAAAGTAGACACCCTAGGGTATTCCAAAAGGGCCATGTCACGTCTTTTTGTGAAGCCCCTTAGTCACAACACCTGGCCAAATGTAGTGGTCATTTTTGTTGCATGCGTTTTTTACACAAACACTGCACTTTGGCTGTTTCTGTCATCAAGCTTTTATGTTTTACTGCTATAAAACACATAATTTGTGTTTGTCAATGTCCTACGAGTACAACAGTACCCCCCATGTACAGGTTTCACGGGGTTTACAGGAGTTACTGGGCCAAATATGGGGTCTGCCCATTTCAGTCTTTATGCATGGAAATTTGGCACCTTAATTTTCTGTGCCTATGTCCTCTTTGAGACATTATAGCAGCCCAGGAATGAAAATTACCCCATCATGGCATACCATTTTCAAAAGAAGACACCCCAGGGTATTCCAAAAGGGCCATGTCACATCTTTTTGTGAAGCCCCTTAGGCATAACATCTGGCCAAATGTAGTGCTCATTTATTTTTAATGCGTTTTTTGCCCAAACACTGCATTTTGGCTGTTTCTGTCATCAAGCTTTTATGTTTTACTGCTATAAAACACACATATAAGTGTTTTTCAATGTCCTACAAGTACAACAGTACCCCCCATGTAAAGGTTTTATGGGGTTTACAGAAGTTACAGGGCCAAATATGGGGTCTGCCCATTTACATGAAAATTTGGCACATTCACCTTCTGGGCCTATGTCCTCTTTGAGACATTATAGCAGCCCAGGAATGAAAATTACCCCATCATGGCATACCATTTTTAAAAGAAGACACCCTAGGGTATTCCAAAAGGCCCATGTCACATCTTTTTGTGAAGCCCCTTAGTGACAACACCTGGCCAAATGTAATGGTCCTTTTTGTTGCATGCGTTTTTTGCACAAATACTGCACTTTGGCTGTCTCTGTCATCAACCTTATGTTTTGCTGCTATAAAACACACATATTAGTGTTTGTCAAGGTCCTACGAGTAAAACAGTACCCCCCATGTACAGGTTTTATGGGGTTTACAGAAGCTACAGGGCCAAATATGGGGTCTGCCCATTTCAGTTTTTATGCATGGAAATTTGGCACCTTAATTTTCTGTGCCTATGTCCTCTTTGAGACATTATAGCAGCACAGGAATGAAAATTACCCCATCATGGCATACCATTTTCAAAAGAAGACACCCTAGGGTATTCCAAAAGGCCCATGTCACATCTTTTTGTGAAGCCCCTTAGTCACAACACCTGGCCAAATGTAATGGTCATTTTTTTGCACAAACACTGCACTTTGGCTGTCTCTGTCATCAACCTTTTATGTTTTGCTGCTATAAAACACACATATTAGTGTTTGTCAAGGTCCTACGAGTAAAACAGTACCCCCCATGTACAGGTTTTATGGGGTTTGCAGATGTTACAGGGCCAAATATGGGATCTGCCCATTTACATGGAAAAGTGGCACATTCATTTTATGGGCCTTTGTCCTCTTTGAGATATTATAGCAGCCCAGGAATGAAAATTACCCCATCATGGCATACCATTTATAAAAGTAGACAACCCAGGGTATTGAAAAAGGACTATGTTTAGTCTTTGTTTGTAGCCACTTAATCACAACATCTGGCCAAAGGTAATGTTCATATTTCAGTTTTAGTTTATCACAAAAACACTGCCTTTTTGCTGTTTATATCATCCTTGTATATTTTACTGCTATAATACACCCATCTTTGTGTTCAGCGATGTCCAATGAGTACAACAATACCTCCTATGTACAGGTTTTATGTGGTTTCAGGAAGTTACAACGCCCAATATAGGGTCTGCCAATTTGCATGGAAATTGGGCACATTGATTTTATGGACCTTTGTTGCCTTTGAGACAGTATGGCAGCGCAGGAATGAAAATTACCCCACCATGGCATACCATTTGCAAAAGTAGACAACCAAGGGTATTGAAAAAGGACTATGTTTAGTCTTTTTTTTTGTAGCCACTTAGTCACAAAACCTGGTCAAATTTAGTGGTCATATTTTTTTATTTGCTTTTTTCACACAGACTTTGCCTTTTTTCTATTTAGATCAACATCATTATATTTTTTACTGCTATAATAAACCCATATCTGTGTTCAGTGATCTCCCATGAGTGCAACAATACCCCCTATGCACAGGTTTTATGTGGTTTTATGAAGTTACAGCGCCCAATATAGGGTCTGCATAGAAATTTGGCACATTGATTTTCTGGACCTATGTTGCCTTTGAGACAGTATGGCAGCCCAGGAATGAAAATTACCCCCCTCATGACATACCATTTGCAAAAGTGGATAACTCAGGATATTCTAAAAGGAGTATTTTAGTTGTTTTGTATAACTTATAATGGCCTTAGAGTGGATGGGCTTAACATATAAAGGGACAGGACAAGGTCAGGGGATTTATGAAGTTAGGAATACAGAATAATAAAATAAAATAAAATAAATTAGGAAAACATACAGATTGCTTTCAAATTAAAAGTTTAACTCTGTGTGATATATTCGAAAGCAATCAGTGATACAGAGGCCAGGTTGAGAGGGGCAGTCAGGGCAATGGTAACTAGAATCCCTCTTCCCTCCTTTTTTATAGCAGACTCTGCATCTTTTCTGGGGTGTTAATTTGCAGGCAGTGGGGGGGATCCTAGTGGGAAAATGCCTGCCACAGAGTCGCTCGACATTTTCAGATTGAACAGTGGGAGGATTAGGGGTCTGGTTAAACAAAATATCAGATGTTACATTTAACACAAATTCCAAAAAAGTATAAGTTTTCCCTGTGCCTGTTTTTTTGTACAGCACATATGCATTATATACTGCGATCTGCATAATATAAAAGGCTACTTTTTTGTACCAAGTTCTAGTTTTTCTTTGAATTAGATATGGCTGCAGGCATCGTTCAGCTAAATCTACCCCCCCATGTTTTTGTTGTACTCCACAATGCACTTTGGCTTTAGGATCTGTGCAGATCTTCCCTTCACAGACACTGGCACTGTAGCTTCATCGTGCATTGTGGAGAGCATGTACACATCTTTTATCAGTGTACCGAAGGGCCAGTAGCTCATTGTGGCGTAAAGCTGACGTTGTGCCCCTACTTTTTTTTCCATATGTCAGCTTCTGGGGGAAACCTTTGCGATTTTTTCTTGTTGTGCCACAGGCCACGCTTTCAAAATAAGATAAAAAATTTAATAGCTCTGTGCTGGTGTAAAAATTATCGAGCCACAAATGGTACCCTTTATTTAGCAGGGGTAGTAGGAGATCCCACACAATTTTCCCACTTGTGCCAACGGAATCTGGGCAGCCAGGTGGATCCAAGTGGCTATCCTTTCCCTGGTAGATGCGAAATGCCCAGGTATACCCAGTACTGCATTCACAGAGCTTATAAAATTTTACCCCATAGCGGGACCTCTTGGATGGTATATATTGCTTGAAAAGCAATCTCCCCTTAAATTTCATGAGGGACTCATCAATGCAAATGTCCTGCTCAGGTATGTAAACTTCTTTAAATTTTTGGGACAGGTGGCTTATCAGGGGCCTTAGTTTATATAACCTGTCATGCAGGGGGTCATTTTTGGGGGGGCACTTGGTATTATCATTAAAATGGAGAAACCGCAGCAATTGTTCATATCTGTCCCTCTTCATAACCCCTGGAAAAAGAGGGGTAGCCAGGATGGGGTTCTGGCTACAGTATGAACGAATGCTGGGTTTCTTCACAATCCCCATTATTAATGTCAGGGCCCAAAACTTTTTAATCTCTGGTATGTCAGTGGGGTGCCAGCTATTTTTTCTGACATACAGAGATTGGGGATTTTTGGACAGATACTGGCTGGCATATAAATTTGTTTGAGCAACTATATGCTCAAACATGGTATCTGTCAGAATCAGGGACATATAGTTTATTGGCTCACATACTGGAACATCACTTGTGATGCTAGGAGTCTCAGTAAATTCTGGCATTTCTGGGGCAGTGAAATTTGGGGGTATCCAATTTTGGTCATTTGTGCGACGCCTCCTTTTAGGTGGCGGGCAGGGAGCACCAGCATCAGATGTATCACTCAGGGGCTCTATATCTGATGCCGTAAGGGTTGCGCTGTCAGACAGAGCAGAGAGGGTTTCACTCCCTGAATCTGCGGCAAGAATGGCATAAGCCTCTTCTGCTGAATAGCGTGCCATAAGGGATTTTTTTCAGTACAAATTACCACTTCACCACCACCAATTCCCACTTCACCTTCCCCAAAATCCCACTAAACCACCCCAATTACCACCTCCCAATTACCATCCACCTATTCCCACCCACCCTATTCCCTCAGATTTTTTTTTTTTTTTTTAAATTATGAGTTTTTCTTTATATATATATATATATATATATATATATATATATATATATATATATATATATATATATATATATATATATATTTTTTTTTTTTTTTTTATAAACTAAAAAAAAAAAAGGAACTGGGAAGGGTAGTGATTGGGAACAGCAGGGAAGGGGTTAATAATAACTAAAGATCCCCACAAATAAACTTTTGGGCACTGATCAAAGCCCTGACAGGCTGATCACTGTAATATTAGGCTGATCACAGTAGCAGCTCAGTGATCAGCAGCAAAAACAATATATATATATATATTTGTAACCCCCACAAATAAACCCCCAACACTTTTGATCAACACTGATCAAAGCCCTAACTGGATAACCAAGTTATATTAGGCTGATCACAGTAGCAGCTCTGTGATCAGCAGCAAAAAAAAAAAAAAAAAATATATATATATATATATATATATATATATATATATATATATATATATATATATATATATATATATATATGGTATTTATTTTTTTTTATATATATTTTCCCCTCTCTAGCACTACAAACACTAAACTGTCTTCCTCTCTCTCTCAGATCGCACTGAGAGCAGAGAGGAAGCGGATACACTTGTAACAGCCAATGATTCCACTCATTGGCTGCTACAGTGTTACAGGGGACAATCGATACACCCCCTCCATGCTGATTGGATCCTGGGGGAGTGCCAGAGGTGCTAGGCACATCCCCCAACCGGATCCACAACAAACAAAATATCGGAGGGGGCACAGGAGCTGAAAACCGTTATGCCGTTCTATTCCGTCATAACGGCTCTAAAGCCCAGTGTAATTATGACGGAATGGAACGGCATAACGGCGTTAAAAGGTTAACAAGTATTTAAATAAACAAACATATATTCCCTTGTAATAGTTCTTAAACTAATGAAAGTTAGATCCCAAGGATATAATAATCTTTGTGTACAAAAGAATGGGGCTTCAGCTAATAATCTTTGTGTACAAAAGAATGGGGCTTCAGCACTCTTTTCAATAATATCCAAAATATTTTATTAATACATATTCAAGGCATATCCTGTCATCCTAGAATAAAAAACACACACATCCATGAAATAAAGTGCAAACAAGTGATAACTAGAAAGTGCAAAAGTAAGTAACAATATATATCAAAGCCCCATTCTTTTGTACACAAGGATTATTATATCCTTGGGATCTAACTTTTATTAGTTTAAGAAATATAGCTTTATTGGGTCTGCACAAAATATATATATATTTTCTCCAACATAGGTGTGTCCGGTCCACGGCGTCATCCTTACTTGTGGGATATTCTCTTCCCCAACAGGAAATGGCAAAGAGCCCAGCAAAGCTGGTCACATGATCCCTCCTAGGCTCCGCCTACCCCAGTCATTCTCTTTGCCGTTGTACAGGCAACATCTCCACGGAGATGGCTTAGAGTTTTTTAGTGTTTAACTGTAGTTTTTATTATTCAATCAAGAGTTTGTTATTTTGAAATAGTGCTGGTATGTACTATTTACTCAGAAACAGAAAAGAGATGAAGATTTCTGTTTGTATGAGGAAAATGATTTTAGCAACCGTCACTAAAATCCATGGCTGTTCCACACAGGACTGTTGAGAGCAATTAACTTCAGTTGGGGGAACAGTGAGCAGTCTCTTGCTGCTTGAGGTATGACACATTCTAACAAGACGATGTAATGCTGGAAGCTGTCATTTTCCCTATGGGATCCGGTAAGCCATGTTTATTACGATCGTAAATAAGGGCTTCAAAAAGGGCTTATTAAGACTGTAGACTTTTTCTGGGCTAAATCGATTGATTATTAACACATATTTAGCCTTGAGGAATCATTTTATCTGGGTATTTTGATATAATAATATCGGCAGGCACTGTTTTAGACACCTTATTCTTTAGGGGCTTTCCCAAAGCATAGGCAGAGCCTCATTTTCGCGCCGGTGTTGCGCACTTGTTTTTGAGAGGCATGGCATGCAGTCGCATGTGAGAGGAGCTCTGATACTTAGAAAAGACTTTCTGAAGGCGTCATTTGGTATCGTATTCCCCTTGGGGCTTGGTTGGGTCTCAGCAAAGCAGATACCAGGGACTGTAAAGGGGTTAAAGTTCGAAACGGCTCCGGTTCCGTTATTTTAAGGGTTAAAGCTTCCAAATTTGGTGTGCAATACTTTTAAGGCTTTAAGACACTGTGGTGAAAATTTGGTGAATTTTGAACAATTCCTTCATGTTTTTTCGCAATTGCAGTAATAAAGTGTGTTCAGTTTAAAATTTAAAGTGACAGTAACGGTTTTATTTTAAAACGTTTTTTTTGTACTTTGTTATCAAGTTTATGCCTGTTTAACATGTCTGAACTACCAGATAGACTGTGTTCTGAATGTGGGGAAGCCAGAATTCCTATTCATTTAAATAAATGTGATTTATGTGACAATGACAATGATGCCCAAGATGATTCCTCAAGTGAGGGAAGTAAGCATGGTACTGCATCATTCCCTCCTTCGTCTACACGAGTCTTGCCCACTCAGGAGGCCCCTAGTACATCTAGCGCGCCAATACTCCTTACTATGCAACAATTAACGGCTGTAATGGATAATTCTGTCAAAAACATTTTAGCCAAAATGAACACTTATCAGCGTAAGCGCGACTGCTCTGTTTTAGATACTGAAGAGCATGACGACGCTGATAATAATATTTCTGAAGGGCCCCTAACCCAGTCTGATGGGGCCAGGGAGGTTTTGTCTGAGGGAGAAATTACTGATTCAGGGAACATTTCTCAACAAGCTGAACCTGATGTGATTGCATTTAAATTTAAGTTGGAACATCTCCGCATTCTGCTTAAGGAGGTATTATCCACTCTGGATGATTGTGACAAGTTGGTCATCCCAGAGAAACTATGTAAAATGGACAAGTTCCTAGAGGTGCCGGGGCTCCCAGAAGCTTTTCCTATACCCAAGCGGGTGGCGGACATTGTTAATAAAGAATGGGAAAGGCCCGGTATTCCTTTCGTCCCTCCCCCCATATTTAAAAAATTGTTTCCTATGGTCGACCCCAGAAAGGACTTATGGCAGACAGTCCCCAAGGTCGAGGGAGCGGTTTCCACTTTAAACAAACGCACCACTATACCCATAGAGGATAGTTGTGCTTTCAAAGATCCTATGGATAAAAAATTAGAAGGTTTGCTTAAAAAGATGTTTGTTCAGCAGGGTTACCTTCTACAACCAATTTCATGCATTGTCCCTGTCGCTACAGCCGCATGTTTCTGGTTCGATGAGCTGATAAAGGCGGTCGATAGTGATTCTCCTCCTTATGAGGAGATTATGGACAGAATCAATGCTCTCAAATTGGCTAATTCTTTCACCCTAGACGCCACTTTGCAATTGGCTAGGTTACCGGCTAAGAATTCTGGGTTTGCTATTGTGGCGCGCAGAGCGCTTTGGTTGAAATCTTGGTCGGCTGATGCGTCTTCCAAGAACAAGCTACTTAACATTCCTTTCAAGGGGAAAACGCTGTTTGGCCCTGACTTGAAAGAGATTATCTCTGATATCACTGGGGGTAAGGGCCACGCCCTTCCTCAGGATCGGCCTTTCAAGGCAAAAAATAAACCTAATTTTCGTCCCTTTCGTAGAAACGGACCAGCCCAAAGTGCTACGTCCTCTAAGCAAGAGGGTAATACTTCTCAAGCCAAGCCAGCTTGGAGACCAATGCAAGGCTGGAACAAGGGAAAGCAGGCCAAGAAACCTGCCACTGCTACCAAGACAGCATGAAATGTTGGCCCCCGATCCGGGACCGGATCTGGTGGGGGGCAGACTCTCTCTCTTCGCTCAGGCTTGGGCAAGAGATGTTCTGGATCCTTGGGCGCTAGAAATAGTCTCCCAAGGTTATCTTCTGGAATTCAAGGGACTTCCCCCAAGGGGGAGGTTCCACAGGTCTCAGTTGTCTTCAGACCACATAAAAAGACAGGCATTCTTACATTGTGTAGAAGACCTGTTAAAAATGGGAGTGATTCATCCTGTTCCATTAAGAGAACAAGGGATGGGGTTCTACTCCAATCTGTTTATAGTTCCCAAAAAAGAGGGAACGTTCAGACCAATCTTAGATCTCAAGATCTTAAACATGACCACGGTGGATTTAAAGGATGCGTATCTACATATTCCTATCCACAAGGAACATCATCGGTTCCTGAGGTTCGCATTCCTGGACAAACATTACCAGTTCGTGGCGCTTCCTTTCGGATTAGCCACTGCTCCAAGGATTTTCACAAAGGTACTAGGGTCCCTTCTAGCTGTGCTAAGACCAAGGGGCATTGCTGTAGTACCTTACTTGGACGACATTCTGATTCAAGCGTCGTCCCTTCCTCAAGCAAAGGCTCACACGGACATTGTCCTGGCCTTTCTCAGATCTCACGGATGGAAAGTGAACGTGGAAAAGAGTTCTCTATCTCCGTCAACAAGGGTTCCCTTCTTGGGAACAATAATAGACTCCTTAGAAATGAGGATTTTTCTGACAGAGGCCAGAAAAACAAAACTTCTAGACTCTTGTCGGATACTTCATTCCGTTCCTCTTCCTTCCATAGCTCAGTGCATGGAAGTGATCGGGTTGATGGTAGCGGCAATAGACATAGTTCCTTTTGCACGCATTCATCTAAGACCATTACAACTGTGCATGCTCAGTCAGTGGAATGGGGACTATACAGACTTGTCTCCGAAGATACAAGTAAATCAGAGGACCAGAGACTCACTCCGTTGGTGGCTGTCCCTGGACAACCTGTCACGAGGGATGACATTCCGCAGACCAGAGTGGGTCATTGTCACGACCGACGCCAGTCTGATGGGCTGGGGCGCGGTCTGGGGATCCCTGAAAGCTCAGGGTCTTTGGTCTCGGGAAGAATCTCTTCTACCGATAAATATTCTGGAACTGAGAGCGATATTCAATGCTCTCAAGGCTTGGCCTCAGCTAGCGAGGGCCAAGTTCATACGGTTTCAATCAGACAACATGACAACTGTTGCGTACATCAACCATCAGGGGGGAACAAGGAGTTCCCTGGCGATGGAAGAAGTGACCAAAATCATTCTATGGGCGGAGTCTCACTAGTGCCACCTGTCTGCTATCCACATCCCAGGAGTGGAAAATTGGGAAGCGGATTTTCTGAGTCGTCAGACATTGCATCCGGGGGAGTGGGAACTCCATCCGGAAATCTTTGCCCAAGTCACTCAGCTGTGGGGCATTCCAGACATGGATCTGATGGCCTCTCGTCAGAACTTCAAAGTTCCTTGCTACGGGTCCAGATCCAGGGATCCCAAGGCGGCTCTAGTGGATGCACTAGTAGCACCTTGGACCTTCAAACTAGCTTATGTGTTCCCGCCGTTTCCTCTCATCCCCAGGCTGGTAGCCAGGATCAATCAGGAGAGGGCGTCGGTGATCTTGATAGCTCCTGCGTGGCCACGCAGGACTTGGTATGCAGATCTGGTGAATATGTCATCGGCTCCACCTTGGAAGCTACCTTTGAGACGAGACCTTCTTGTTCAGGGTCCGTTCGAACATCCGAATCTGGTTTCACTCCAGCTGACTGCTTGGAGATTGAACGCTTGATCTTATCGAAGCGAGGGTTCTCAGATTCTGTTATCGATACTCTTGTTCAGGCCAGAAAGCCTGTAACTAGAAAGATTTACCACAAAATTTGGAAAAAATATATCTGTTGGTGTGAATCTAAAGGATTCCCTTGGGACAAGGTTAAGATTCCTAGGATTCTATCCTTCCTTCAAGAAGGATTGGAAAAAGGATTATCTGCAAGTTCCCTGAAGGGACAGATTTCTGCCTTGTCTGTGTTACTTCACAAAAAGCTGGCCGCTGTGCCAGATGTTCAAGCTTTTGTTCAGGCTCTGGTTAGAATTAAGCCTGTTTACAAACCTTTGACTCCTCCTTGGAGTCTCAATTTAGTTCTTTCAGTTCTTCAGGGGGTTCCGTTTGAACCCTTGCATTCCGTTGATATTAAGTTATTATCTTGGAAAGTTTTGTTTTTAGTTGCAATTTCTTCTGCTAGAAGAGTTTCAGAATTATCTGCTCTGCAGTGTTCTCCTCCTTATCTGGTGTTCCATGCAGATAAGGTGGTTTTACGTACTAAACCTGGTTTTCTTCCAAAAGTTGTTTCTAACAAAAACATTAACCAGGAGATTATCGTACCTTCTCTGTGTCCGAAACCAGTTTCAAAGAAGGAACGTTTGTTGCACAATTTGGATGTTGTTCGCGCTCTAAAATTCTATTTAGATGCTACAAAGGATTTTAGACAAACATCTTCCTTGTTTGTTGTTTATTCCGGTAAAAGGAGAGGTCAAAAAGCAACTTCTACCTCTCTCTCTTTTTGGATTAAAAGCATCATCAGATTGGCTTACGAGACTGCCGGACGGCAGCCTCCCGAAAGAATCACAGCTCATTCCACTAGGGCTGTGGCTTCCACATGGGACTTCAAGAACGAGGCTTCTGTTGATCAGATATGTAGGGCAGCGACTTGGTCTTCACTGCACACTTTTACCAAATTTTACAAGTTTGATACTTTTGCTTCTTCTGAGGCTATTTTTGGGAGAAAGGTTTTGCAAGCCGTGGTGCCTTCCATTTAGGTGACCTGATTTGCTCCCTCCCTTCATCCGTGTCCTAAAGCTTTGGTATTGGTTCCCACAAGTAAGGATGACGCCGTGGACCGGACACACCTATGTTGGAGAAAACAGAATTTATGTTTACCTGATAAATTACTTTCTCCAACGGTGTGTCCGGTCCACGGCCCGCCCTGGTTTTTTTAATCAGGTCTGATAATTTATTTTCTTTAACTACAGTCACCACGGTACCATATGGTTTCTCCTATGCAAATATTCCTCCTTAACGTCGGTCGAATGACTGGGGTAGGCGGAGCCTAGGAGGGATCATGTGCCCAGCTTTGCTGGGCTCTTTGCCATTTCCTGTTGGGGAAGAGAATATCCCACAAGTAAGGATGACGCCGTGGACCGGACACACCGTTGGAGAAAGTAATTTATCAGGTAAACATAAATTCTGTTATTATTATTATTAATATTAATATTATTATTATTTAGTAAATTTGTTGAGCTGGTTCTCTTGCTTGATATATATTCCCTTGTAATCTTTATCTAATAGCTAAATATACATATATATTAATATCTACGCAATATTATTAACACCTAAACTACCTTGTATGCTCACAGCTATTTCAAAGAATACTTTTCATATCATGACTGTTGATGCAAAATTGATAATCCACCTTAAAAAGCAAATGAGAACAGAAAATGTGAGATAAAAGGGAAGTTAACAAAACTTCACAGATAAATGAGTATTAACCCAAGACTCTCTGGGAGAAAGTGTAATAAGTACATTTTCATGTATTTTACAGCAAAAGGAAGCAAAATAAATAGTAAATGGATATTGCCATAATGTTCCATTTTCAATACCAAGATATTTTATGCATTGTTGAAATGCCGAGTTTAAATGGTCCTTAAAAGGGAAAATGTATTGAGACAAAATAGTTGCTAATTTCTGCTGCTGTTCTCTTTTTTTACATGTTTTTTTCTGGACCAAATACTACAGCATTAAAATGCTCAGTGCAGGTAGCAATTTGAACAGGCAAGAACAGCTATCCCAAATTATACAATAAAGGTAAATGTGCTGCAATTAAGAATAAATAAGCTCTACTGCTCTGCAATGTGCTGCCGGCCGGGGGCATCTGTAAAGCAGGTATTGCTTCACCCCAGCAGCACAATTTGGGTATTTTAAATACAGAGGCTGCGACACACTATCCCTGTCTCTGGGCGAGCGTTCCATCTGGCGACTGCATTATTTATTCGGGAGTTAAATGCCAGCAGTAAACAAATGAAGCTGCCAACCCCTTGTGACAAGGCTACTAATCTGTAGCTTCTTCGTGCATAACTATAAGCAGGACTTTCAGTAACAGCCCAGCTCTCTAATGCAGCACACAAAGGGCACAATTTATCACACACTGGTAGACAAGGACGTACATATCCGCCCCGGTCCACCTGGCTGCCCGCATTTACTATTGCACACCCGCCCCTGAACAGCCAATCACCTGAGGACCGGAGCTTTCAATCTCCCTGGTCGGAAGAGGTGGAGAACACGGCATGGAAGCAGCGGTCTGATAACCACTGCTTGATAAATCGTGACTGCAGGTTCGAGAGAAAAGGGCTTGATAAATCTAGCCCAAAGAGTGTTGTAGGGAAGGGCATAGAATGTATCAGGTAAGCGAGATACAGGCCAAAACAGCACCCCATTGCTATAATAAAAGGGACATTTAGCTCTAAATAAATGCTATATGTAGAACAACGTATTCAAAAAATATTATAGCATTATATTGGTTGTATATTGAACAAGTGTAAAGTTTAGTTTAAATTAAACTTAAAGGAATATTCCATTTAAAATGTAAAACATAATTTATGTAAGAACTTACCTGATAAATTCATTTCTTTCATATTAGCAAGAGTCCATGAGCTAGTGACGTATGGGATATACATTCCTACCAGGAGGGGCAAAGTTGCCCAAACCTCAAAATGCCTATAAATACACCCCTCACCACACCCACAATTCAGTTTAACGAATAGCCAAGAAGTGGGGTGATAAAAAAGTGCGAAAGCATATAAAATAAGGAATTGGAATAATTGTGCTTTATACAAAATCATAACCACCACAAAAAAAGGGCGGGCCTCATGGACTCTTGCTAATATGAAAGAAATGAATTTATCAGGTAAGTTCTTACATAAATTATGTTTTCTTTCATGTAATTAGCAAGAGTCCATGAGCTAGTGACGTATGGGATAATGATTACCCAAGATGTGGATCTTTCCACACAAGAGTCACTAGAGAGGGAGGGATAAAATAAAGACAGCCAATTCCTGCTGAAAATAATCCACACCCAAAATAAAGTTTAATGAAAAACATAAGCAGAAGATTCAAACTGAAACCGCTGCCTGAAGTACTTTTCTACCAAAAACTGCTTCAGAAGAAGAAAATACATCAAAATGGTAGAATTTAGTAAAAGTATGCAAAGAGGACCAAGTTGCTGCTTTGCAAATCTGATCAACCGAAGCTTCATTCTTAAACGCCCAGGAAGTAGAAACTGACCTAGTAGAATGAGCTGTAATCCTCTGAGGCGGAGTTTTACCCGACTCAACATAGGCAAGATGAATTAAAGAATTCAACCAAGATGCCAAAGAAATGGCAGAAGCTTTCTGGCCTTTTCTAGAACCGGAAAAGATAACAAATAGACTAGAAGTCTTTCGGAAAGACTTAGTAGCTTCAACATAAAATTTCAAAGCTCTAACAACATCCAAAGAATGCAACGATTTCTCCTTAGAATTCTTAGGATTAGGACATAATGAAGGAACCACAATTTCTCTACTAATGTTGTTGGAATTCACAACTTTAGGTAAAAATTCAAAGAAGTTCGCAACACCGCCTTATCCTGATGAAAAATCAGAAAAGGAGACTCACAAGAAAGAGCAGATAATTCAGAAACTCTTCTGGCAGAAGAGATGGCCAAAAGGAACAAAACTTTCCAAGAAAGTAATTTAATGTCCAATGAATGCATAGGTTCAAACGGAGGAGCTTGAAGAGCTCCCAGAACCAAATTCAAACTCCAAGGAGGAGAAATTGACTTAATGACAGGTTTTATACGAACCAAAGCTTGTACAAAACAATGAATATCAGGAAGAATAGCAATCTTTCTGTGAAAAAGAACAGAAAGAGCAGAGATTTGTCCTTTCAAGGAACTTGCGGACAAACCCTTATCTAAACCATCCTGAAGAAACTGTAAAATTCTCGGTATTCTAAAAGAATGCCAAGAAAAATGATGAGAAAGACACCAAGAAATATAAGTCTTCCAGACTCTATAATATATCTCTCTAGATACAGATTTACGAGCCTGTAACATAGTATTAATCACAGAGTCAGAGAAACCTCTTTGACCAAGAATCAAGCGTTCAATCTCCATACCTTTAAATTTAAGGATTTCAGATCCTGATGGAAAAAACAGAATTTATGTTTACCTGATAAATTACTTTCTCCAACGGTGTGTCCGGTCCACGGCGTCATCCTTACTTGTGGGAATATTCTCCTCCCCAACAGGAAATGGCAAAGAGCCCAGCAAAGCTGGTCACATGATCCCTCCTAGGCTCCGCCTTCCCCAGTCATTCGACCGACGTAAAGGAGGAATATTTGCATAGGAGAAACCATATGATACCGTGGTGACTGTAGTTAAAGAAAATAAATTATCAGACCTGATTAAAAAACCAGGGCGGGCCGTGGACCGGACACACCGTTGGAGAAAGTAATTTATCAGGTAAACATAAATTCTGTTTTCTCCAACATAGGTGTGTCCGGTCCACGGCGTCATCCTTACTTGTGGGAACCAATACCAAAGCTTTAGGACACGGATGGAGGGAGCAAATCGGGTCACCTAGATGGAAGGCACCACGGCTTGCAAAACCTTTCTCCCAAAAATAGCCTCAGAAGAAGCAAAAGTATCAAATTTGTAAAATTTAGTAAAAGTGTGCAGTGAAGACCAAGTCGCTGCCTTACATATCTGATCAACAGAAGCCTCGTTCTTGAAGGCCCATGTGGAAGCCACAGCCCTAGTGGAATGAGCTGTGATTCTTTCAGGAGGCTGCCGTCCGGCAGTCTCGTAAGCCAATCTGATGATGCTTTTAATCCAAAAAGAGAGAGAGGTAGAAGTTGCTTTTTGACCTCTCCTTTTACCAGAATAAACAACAAACAAGGAAGATGTTTGTCTAAAATCCTTTGTAGCATCTAAATAGAATTTTAGAGCATGAACTACATCCAAATTGTGCAACAAACGTTCCTTCTTTGAAACTGGATTCGGACACAAAGAAGGCACGACTATCTCCTGGTTAATGTTTTTGTTAGAAACAACTTTCGGAAGAAAACCAGGTTTAGTACGCAGAACCACCTTATCTGCATGGAACACCAGATAAGGAGGAGAACACTGCAGAGCAGATAATTCTGAAACTCTTCTAGCAGAAGAAATTGCAACCAAAAACAAAACTTTCCAAGATAATAACTTAATATCAACGGAATGTAAGGGTTCAAACGGAACCCCCTGAAGAACTGAAAGAACTAAATTGAGACTCCAAGGAGGAGTCAAAGGTTTGTAAACAGGCTTGATTCTAACCAGAGCCTGAACAAAGGCTTGAACATCTGGCACAGCTGCCAGCTTTTTGTGAAGTAACACAGACAAGGCAGAAATCTGTCCTTTCAAAGAACTTGCAGATAATCCTTTCTCCAAACCTTCTTGAAGAAAGGATAGAATCTTAGGAATTTTTATCTTGTCCCAAGGGAATCCTTTAGATTCACACCAATTGATATATTTTTTCCATATTTTGTGGTAGATTTTTCTAGTTACAGGCTTTCTGGCCTGAACAAGAGTATCAATGACAGAATCTGAGAACCCTCGCTTTGATAAGATCAAGCGTTCAATCTCCAAGCAGTCAGTTGGAGTGAGACCAGATTCGGATGTTCGAACGGACCTTGAACAAGAAGGTCTCGTCTCAAAGGTAGCTTCCATGGTGGAGCCGATGACATATTCACCAGGTCTGCATACCAAGTCCTGCGTGGCCACGCAGGAGCTATCAAGATCACCGATGCCCTCTCCTGATTGATCCTGGCTACCAGCCTGGGGATGAGAGGAAACGGCGGGAATACATAAGCTAGTTTGAAGGTCCAAGGTGCTACTAGTGCATCTACTAGAGTCGCCTTGGGATCCCTGGATCTGGACCCGTAGCAAGGAACCTTGAAGTTCTGACGAGAGGCCATCAGATCCATGTCCGGAATGCCCCACAGTTGAGTGATTTGGGCAAAGATTTCCGGATGGAGTTCCCACTCCCCCGGATGAAATGTCTGACGACTCAGAAAATCCGCTTCCCAGTTTTCCACTCCTGGAATGTGGATTGCAGACAAGTGGCAGGAGTGAGTCTCCGCCCATTGAATGATTTTGGTCACTTCTTCCATCGCCAGGGAACTCCTTGTTCCCCCCTGATGGTTGATGTACGCAACAGTCGTCATGTTGTCTGATTGAAACCGTATGAACTTGGTCTTTGCTAGCTGAGGCCAAGCCTTGAGAGCATTGAATATCGCTCTCAGTTCCAGAATATTTATCGGGAGAATAGATTCTTCCCGAGACCAAAGACCCTGCGCTTTCAGGGGTCCCCAGACCGCGCCCCAGCCCACCAGACTGGCGTCGGTCGTGACAATGACCCACTCTGGTCTGCGGAAGCTCATCCCCTGTGACAGGTTGTCCAGGGACAGCCACCAACTGAGTGAATCTCTGGTCCTCTGATCTACTTGTATCGTCGGAGACAAGTCTGTATAGTCCCCATTCCACTGACTGAGCATGCACAGTTGTAATGGTCTTAGATGAATTCGCGCAAAAGGAACTATGTCCATTGCCGCTACCATCAAACCTATTACTTCCATGCACTGCGCTATGGAAGGAAGAGGAACAGAATGAAGTATTTGACAAGAGTTTAGAAGTTTTGATTTTCTGGCCTCTGTCAGAAAAATCCTCATTTCTAAGGAGTCTATTATTGTTCCCAAGAAGGGAACCCTTGTTGACGGAGATAGAGAACTTTTTTCTGCGTTCACTTTCCACCCGTGAGATCTGAGAAAGGCCAGGACAATGTCCGTGTGAGCCTTTGCTTGTGGAAGGGACGACGCTTGAATCAGAATGTCATCCAAGTAAGGTACTACTGCAATGCCCCTTGGTCTTAGCACCGCTAGAAGGGACCCTAGTACCTTTGTGAAAATTCTTGGAGCAGTGGCTAATCCGAACGGAAGTGCCACAAACTGGTAATGCTTGTCCAGGAATGCGAACCTTAGGAACGATGATGTTCCTCGTGGATAGGAATATGTAGATACGCATCCTTTAAATCCACCGTGGTCATGAATTGACCTTCCTGGATGGAAGGAAGAATTGTTCGAATGGTTTCCATTTTGAATAATAAAAACTACAGTTAAACACTAAAAAACTCTAAGCCATCTCCGTGGAGATGTTGCCTGTACAACGGCAAAGAGAATGACTGGGGAAGGCGGAGCCTAGGAGGGATCATGTGACCAGCTTTGCTGGGCTCTTTGCCATTTCCTGTTGGGGAGGAGAATATTCCCACAAGTAAGGATGACGCCGTGGACCGGACACACCTATGTTGGAGAAAAGGACCTTGTGACAGAAGGTCTGGTCTTAACGGAAGAGTCCACGGTTGGCAAGAGGCCATCCGGACAAGATCCGCATACCAAAACCTGTGAGGCCATGCCGGAGCTACCAGCAGAACAAACGAGCATTCCTTCAGAATCTTGGAGATTACTCTTGGAAGAAGAACTAGAGGCGGAAAGATATAGGCAGGATGATACTTCCAAGGAAGTGATAATGCATCCACTGCCTCCGCCTGAGGATCCCGGGATCTGGACAGATACCTGGGAAGTTTCTTGTTTAGATGAGACGCCATCAGATCTATTTCTGGAAGTTCCCACATTTGAACAATCTGAAGAAATACCTCTGGGTGAAGAGACCATTCGCCCGGATGCAACGTTTGGCGACTGAGATAATCCGCTTCCCAATTGTCTATACCTGGGATATGAACCGCAGAGATTAGACAGGAGCTGGATTCCGCCCAAACCAAAATTTGAGATACTTCTTTCATAGCCAGAAGACTGTGAGTCCCTCCTTGATGATTGATGTATGCCACAGTTGTGACATTGTCTGTCTGAAAACAAATGAACGATTCTCTCTTCAGAAGAGGCCAAAACTGAAGAGCTCTGAAAATTGCACGGAGTTCAAAAATATTGATCGGTAATCTCACCTCCTGAAATTCCCAAACTCCTTGTGCCGTCAGAGATCCCCACACAGCTCCCCAACCTGTGAGACTTGCATCTGTTGAAATTACAGTCCAGGTCGGAAGTACAAAAGAAGCCCCCTGAATTAAACGATGGTGATCTGTCCACCACGTTAGAGAGTGTCGAACAATCGGTTTTAAAAGATATTAATTGAGATATCTTTGTGTAATCCTTGCACCATTGATTCAGCATACAGAGCTGAATAGGTCGCATGTGAAAACGAGCAAAGGGGATCGCGTCCGATGCAGCAGTCATAAGACCTAGAATTTCCATGCATAAGGCTACCGAAGGGAATGATTGTGACTGAAGGTTTCGACAAGCTGAAATCAATTTTAGACGTCTCTTGTCTGTTAAAGACAGAGTCATGGACACTGAATCTATCTGGAAACCCAGAAAGGTTACCCTTGTCTGAGGAATCAATGAACTTTTTGGTAAATTGATCCTCCAACCATGATCTTGAAGAAACAACACAAGTCGATTCGTATGAGATTCTGCTAAATGTAAAGACTGAGCAAGTACCAAGATATCGTCCAAATAAGGAAATACCACAATACCCTGTTCTCTGATTACAGACAGAAGGGCACCGAGAACCTTTGTAAAAATTCTTGGAGCTGTAGCTAGGCCAAACGGCAGAGCCACAAACTGGTAATGCTTGTCCAGAAAAGAGAATCTCAGGAACTGATAATGATCTGGATGAATCGGAATATGCAGATATGCATCCTGTAAATCTATTGTGGACATATAATGCCCTTGCTGAACAAAAGGCAAGATAGTCCTTACAGTTACCATCTTGAACGTTGGTATCCTTACATAACGATTCAATATTTTTAGATCCAGAACTGGTCTGAAGGAATTCTCCTTCTTTGGTACAATGAAGAGATTTGAATAAAACCCCATCCCCTGTTCCGGAACTGGAACTGGCATAATTACTCCAGCCAACTCTAGATCTGAAACACAATTCAGAAATGCTTGAGCTTTCACTGGATTTACTGGGACACGGGAAAGAAAAAATCTCTTTGCAGGAGGTCTCATCTTGAAACCAATTCTGTACCCTTCTGAAACAATGTTCTGAATCCAAAGATTGTGAACAGAATTGATCCAAATTTCTTTGAAAAAACGTAACCTGCCCCCTACCAGCTGAGCTGGAATGAGGGCCGCACCTTCATGTGGACTTAGAAGCAGGCTTTGCTTTTCTAGCAGGCTTGGATTTATTCCAGACTGGAGATGGTTTCCAAACTGAAACTGCTCCTGAGGATGAAGGATTAGGCTTTTGTTCTTTGTTGAAACGAAAGGAACGAAAACGATTATTAGCCCTGTTTTTACCCTTAGATTTTTTATCCTGTGGTAAAAAAGTTCCTTTCCCACCAGTAACAGTTGAGATAATAGAATCCAACTGAGAACCAAATAATTTGTTACCCTGGAAAGAAATGGAAAGTAGAGTTGATTTAGAAGCCATATCAGCATTCCAAGTCTTAAGCCATAAAGCTCTTCTAGCTAAAATAGCTAGAGACATAAACCTGACATCAACTCTGATAATATCAAAAATGGCATCACAGATAAAATTATTAGCATGCTGAAGAAGAAGAATAATATCATGAGAATCATGATCTGTTACTTGTTGCGCTAAAGTTTCCAACCAAAAAGTTGAAGCTGCAGCAACATCAGCCAATGATATAGCAGGTCTAAGAAGATTACCTGAACACAGATAAGCTTTTCTTAGAAAGGATTAAATTTTCCTATCTAAAGGATCCTTAAACGAAGTACCATCTGACGTAGGAATAGTAGTACATTTAGCAAGGGTAGAAATAGCCCCATCAACTTTAGGGATTTTGTCCCAAAATTCTAATCTGTCAGACGGCACAGGATATAATTGCTTAAAACGTTTAGAAGGAGTAAATGAATTACCCAATTTATCCCATTCTTTGGAAATTACTGCAGAAATAGCATTAGGAACAGGAAAAACTTCTGGAATAACCACAGGAGATTTAAATACCTTATCTAAACGTTTAGAATTAGTATCAAGAGGACCAGAATCCTCTATTTCTAAAGCAATTAGTACTTCTTTAAGTAAAGAACGAATAAATTCCATTTTAAATAAATATGAAGATTTATCAGCATCAATCTCTGAGACAGAATCCTCTGAACCAGAAGAGTCATCAGAATCAGAATGATGATGTTCATTTAAAAATTCATCTGTAGGGAGAGAAGTTTTAAAAGATTTTTTACGTTTACTAGAAGGAGAAATAACAGACATAGCCTTCTTGATGGATTCAGAAACAAAATCTCTTATGTTATCAGGAACATTCTGCACCTTAGATGTTGAAGGAACTGCAACAGGCAATGGTACTTTACTAAAGGAAATATTATCTGCATTAACAAGTTTGTCATGACAATTAATACAAACAACAGCCGGAGGAATAGCTACCAAAAGTTTACAGCAGATACACTTAGCTTTGGTAGATCCAGCACTAGACAGCGATTTTCCTGTAGTATCTTCTGACTCAGATGCAACGTGAGACATCTTGCAATATGTAAGAGAAAAAACAACATATAAAGCAAAATTGATCAAATTCCTTAAATGACAGTTTCAGGAATGGGAAAAAATGCCAAAGAACAAGCTTCTAGCAACCAGAAGCAATGAAAAATGAGACTTAAATAATGTGGAGACAAAAGCGACGCCCATATTTTTTAGCGCCAAATCAGACGCCCACATTATTTGGCGCCTAAATGCTTTTGGCGCCAAAAATGACGCCACATCCGGAACGCCGACATTTTTGGCGCAAAATAACGTCAAAAAATGACGCAACTTCCGGCGACACGTATGACGCCGGAAACGGAAAAGATTTTTTGCGCCAAAAAAATCCGCGCCAAGAATGACGCAATAAAATGAAGCATTTTCAGCCCCCGCGAGCCTAACAGCCCACAGGGAAAAAAGAGTCAAATTTTTGAAGGTAAGAAAAAAAATGATTAATTCAAATGCATTATCCCAAATATGAAACTGACTGTCTGAAAATAAGGAATGTTGAACATTCTGAGTCAAGGCAAATAAATGTTTGAATACATATATTTAGAACTTTATAAACAAAGTGCTCAACCATAGCTTAGAGTGTCACAGAAAATAAGATTTACTTACCCCAGGACACTCATCTACATGTTTGTAGAAAGCCAAACCAGTACTGAAACGAGAATCAGCAGAGGTAATGGTATATAAATAAGAGTATATCGTCGATCTGAAAAGGGAGGTAAGAGATGAATCTCTACGACCGATAACAGAGAACCTATGAAATAGACCCCGTAGAAGGAGATCACTGCATTCAAATAGGCAATACTCTCCTCACATCCCTCTGACATTCACTGCACGCTGAGAGGAAAACCGGGCTCCAACTTGCTGCGGAGCGCATATCAACGTAGAATCTAGCACAAACTTACTTCACCACCTCCATAGGAGGCAAAGTTTGTAAAACTGAATTGTGGGTGTGGTGAGGGGTGTATTTATAGGCATTTTGAGGTTTGGGAAACTTTGCCCCTCCTGGTAGGAATGTATATCCCATACGTCACTAGCTCATGGACTCTTGCTAATTACATGAAAGAAAAACAGAATTTATGCTTACCTGATAAAATACTTTCTCTTGTGATGTATCAAGTCCACAGATTCATTCTTTACTTGTGGGATATTCTCCTTCCCAACAGGAAGTGGCAAAGAGAGCACACAGCAGTGCTGTCCATATAGCTCCCCCCCCCCCCTCCAGCTCCACCCCCCAGTCATTTGACCGAAGGTTAGGAAGAAAAAGGAGAAACCATAGGGTGCAGTGGTGACTGTAGTTTAACAAAAAAGCTACCTGACTTAATAGCCAGGGCGGGCCGTGGACTCGATACATCACAAGAGAAAGTAATTTATCAGGTAAGCATAAATTCTGTTTTCTCTTGTAAGATGTCCATGGATTCATCCTATACTTGTGGGATACCAATACCAAAGCTTTAGGACACGGATGAAGGGAGGCAACAAGACAGGCACCACTGCTTGTAAAACTTTTCTCCCAAAAATAGCCTCAGAAGAAGCAAAAGTATTGAATTTGTAAAATTTGGAAAAAGTATGCAGCGAAGACCAAGTTGCTGCCTTACAAATCTGTTCAACAGAAGCCTCATTTTTAAAAGCTCATGTGGAAGCCACTGCTCTGGTAGAATGAGCATTAATTGTTTCAGGAGGCTGCTGGCCAGCAGTCTCATAGGCCAAACGGATGATGCTTTTCAGCCAAAGGGAAAGAGAGGTAGAAGTCGCCTTTTGACCTCTCCTCTTACCAGAATAGATAACAAACAATGAAGGTGTTTGTCTGAAATCCTTAGTTGCTTGTAAATAGAACTTTAAAGCACGAACTACATCAAGATTGTGTAACAGACGTTCCTTCTTCGAAGAAGGATTAGGACACAGAGAAGGAACAACAATTTCCTGGTTAATATTCTTATTAGACACAACCTTAGGAAGAAAACCGGGTTTGGTATGCAAAACTACCTTATCTGCATGGAAAACCAGGTAAGGTGAATCACACTGTAAAGCAGATAGCTCTGAAACTCTTCGAGCAGAGGAGATAGCTACCAAAAACAAAACTTTCCAAGATAAAAGCTTAATATCTATGGAATGTAAAGCTTCAAACGGAACCCCTTGCAGCACTGAAAGAACTAAAATCAGACTCCATGGCGGAGCCACAGGTCTATATACAGGCTTGATTCTGACTAAAGCCTGACTAAACGCTTGAACGTCTGGTACTTCTGCCAGACGTTTGTGTAAAAGGATAGACAAAGCAGATATCTGTCCTTTTAAGGAACTAGCTGATAATCCTTTCTCCAATCCTTCTTGGAGAAAGGACAATATCCTGGGAATCCTAATCTTACTCCATGAATAGCCCTTGGATTCACACCAAAAAAAGATATTTTCGCCAAATCTTATGGTAGATTTTCCTGGTGACAGGCTTTCTAGCCTGAATCAGGGTATCAATAACCGACTCAGAGAAACCACGTTTTGATAGAATTAGGCGTTCAATCTCCAAGCAGTCAGACGCAGAGAAATTAGATTTGGATGCTTGAAAGGACCTTGTATTAGAAGGTCCTGCCTCATTGGTAGTGTCCATGGTGGGACAGATGACATGTCCACTAGGTCTGCATACCAGGTCCTGCCTGGCCACGCAGGCGCTATCAGAATCACCGAAGCCCTCTCCTGCTTGATTCTGGCAACCAGACGAGGGAGGAGAGGAAACGGTGGAAAAACATAGGCCAGATTGAAGGACCAAGGCGCTGCTAGAGCATCTATCAGCACCGCTTGGGGATCCCGGGACCTGGACCCGTAAGTTTCGTGTTCTGATGAGACACCATCAGATCCAATTCTGGAGTGCCCCATAGCTGAGTCAGCTGGGCAAATACCTCCGGGTGAAAATCCGCCTCCCAGTTGTCTACTCCTGGGATGTGAATTGCTGAGAGATGGCAGGAGTGATCCTCCGCCCACCTGATTATCTTGGTTACTTCCATCATTGCTAGGGAACTCCTTGTTCCTCCCTGATGATTGACGTAAGCTACAGTCGTGATGTTGTCCGACTGAAATCTGATGAATTTGGCCGCGGCTAGCTGAGGCCATGCCTGAAGCGCGTTGAATATCGCCCTCAGTTCCAGAATGTTTATCGGGAGAAGAGCCTCTTCCCGAGACCATAAGCCCTGAGCTTTCAGGGAGTCCCAGACTGCACCCCAGCCCAACAGACTAGCATCGGTCGTTACGATGATCCACTCTGGTCTGCGGAAACACATTCCCTGAGACAGGTGATCCTGAGACAACCACCAGAGAAGAGAATCTCTGGTCCCCTGGTCCAGCTGTATTGGAGGAGACAAATCTGTATAATCCCAATTCCACTGTTTGAGCATGCATAGTTGCAGTGGTCTGAGGTGTATCCGTGCAAAAGGGACTATGACTATATGAGTTTTGACTTTCTGACCTCCTTCAGAAATATTTTCATTTCTACCGAGTCTATCAGAGTTCCTAGGAAGGAAACTCTTCTGAGAGGGGAGAGAGAACTCTTTTTGATGTTCACCTTCCACCCGTGAGACCTCAGAAAGGCCAATACAATTTTCGTGTGAGACTTGGCTCTTTGGAAAGTCGACGCCTGAATTAAGATGTCGTCTAGATAAGGCGCCACTGCTATGCCCCGCGGTCTTAGAACCGCCAGGAGGGACCCTAGCACCTTTGTGAATATTCTGGGAGCAGTGGCCAACCCGAAAGGAAGAGCCACAAACTGGTAATGCTTGTCCAGAAAGGCGAACCTGAGAAACTGGTGATGATCTTTGTGGATAGGAATGTGCAGATACGCATCCTTTAAATCCACGGAGGTCATATATTGACCCTCCTGGATCATTGGTAAGATTGTTCGAATAGTCTCCATCTTGAATGATGGGACTCTGAGGAATTTGTTTAGAATTTTGAGATCCAGGATTGGTCTGAAAGCTCCTTCTTTCTTGGGAACCACAAACAGGTTTGAGTAAAAACCCAGCCCTTGTTCCGCCATTGGAACTGGGTGGATCACTCCCATTGTATGTAGGTCTTCTACACAGCGTAAGAACGTCTTTTTCTTTGTCTGGTCTGTAGACAGACAAGAAATGTGGAGCCTTCCCCTTGGAGGGGAGTCCTTGAATTCTGGAAGATATCCCTGGGATACAATCTCTAAGGTCCAGGGATCGAATACATCTCTTGCCCAGGCCTGAGCGAAGAGAGAAAGTCTGCCCCCTACTAGATCCGTTCCCGGATCGGGGGCTACCCCTTCATGCTGTCTTGGAGGCAGCTGCAGGCTTCTTGGCCTGTTTACCCTTGTTCCAGCCCTGGTAAGGTTTCCAGGCTGCCCTGGGTTGGGAAGCGTTACCCTCTTGCTTTGCAGCAGGGGAGGATGAAGCGAGACCGCTCCTGAAATTCCGAAAGGAACGAAAATTATTTTGTTTGTTCTTTAACTTGAAGGACTTGTCCTGAGGGAGAGCATGGCCTTTCCCCCAGTGATTTCTGAAATAATCTCTTTCAATTCAGGCCTGAAGAGGGTCTTTCCTTTGAAAGGGATGTTCAAGAGTTTGGATTTTGACGACACATCGGCCGACCAGGACTTTAGCCATAGCGCCCTGCACACTAAAATGGCGAAACCTGAATTCTTTGCCGCTAACTTAGCTAGTTGGAAATCGGCATCTGTGATAAAAGAATTAGCCAGCTTAAGAGCCTTAATTCTGTCCATAATGTCCTCATATGAGGTCTCCGTCTGGAGCGCATCTTCCAGCACCTCGAACCAGAAAGCAGCTGCAGTAGTTACAGGAACAATGCACGCAATAGGTTGGAGAAGAAAACCTTGTTGAACAAAAATTTTCTTAAGCAAACCCTCTCATTTTTTATCCATAGGGTCTTTGAAAGCACAACTGTCTTCAATTGGTATGGTTGTGCGTTTAGCAAGTGAAGAAATAGCCCCCTCCACCTTAGGGACCGTCTGCCACGAGTCCCGCATGGGGTCAGCTATGGGGAACATTTTCTTAAAAACAGGAGGGGGAACGAAGGGAATACCTGGTCTATCCCACTCCCTAGTAACGATATCCGCAATCCTCTTAGGGACCGGGAACACATCAGTGTAAACAGGAACTTCCAGGTACTTGTCCATTTTACACAATTTCTCTGGAACCACCATAGGGTCGCAGTCATCCAGAGTAACTAATACCTCCCTGAGCAATAAGCGGAGGTGTTCTAGTTTAAATTTAAAAGCAAATATATCTGAATCTGTCTGAGGAGAAACCTTTCCTGAATCGGAAATTTCTCCCTCAGACAGCCCATCCCTAGCCCCAACTTCAGAGCGTTGTGAGGGTATATCGGATACGGCTACTAAAGCGTCAGAATGCTCATTATCTGTTCTTAAAACAGAGCTATCACGCTTTGCAGGTAACACGGGCAGTTTAGATAAGAACACTGAGAGGGTATTATTCATAACTGCCGCCAAATCTTGCAAGGTAAAAGAGTTAGACGCATTAGAGGTGCTAGGCATTGTTTGAGCGGGCGTAACTGGTTGTGACACTTGGGGAGAGGTTGACGGGCTAACCTCGTTACCTTCTGTTTGAAAATCATCTTGGGCCATATTTTTAAGTGTAACAATATGATCTTTAAAGTGTATAGACATATCAGTACAAGTGGGACACATTCTGAGAGGGGGTTCCACCATGGTTCTAAAAACATTGAACAAGGATTTTCCTTGGTGTCAGACATGTTTAAACAGACTAGTAGTAAAACAGGCAGGCTTAGAAATTACTTTAATCAAGTAAAAACAGAATTTATGTTTACCTGATAAATTTCTTTCTCCAACGGTGTTTCCAGTCCACGGCTTCATCCTTACTTGTGGGATATTCTCTTCCCCTACAGGAAATGGCAAAGAGAGCACACAGCAAGAGCTGTCCATATAGTCCCCCCTCTGGCTCCGCCCCCCAGTCATTCGACCGACGGTTAGGAGAAAAAGGAGAAACCATAGGGTGCCGTGGTGACTGTAGTGTATAAAGAAAGACATTTTTCAAACCTGATTAAAAACCAGGGCGGGCCGTGGACCGGACACACCGTTGGAGAAAGAAATTTATCAGGTAAACATAAATTCTGTTTTCTCCAACATTGGTGTGTCCGGTCAACGGCTTCATCCTTACTTGTGGGAACCAATACCAAAGCTTTAGGACACGGATGAAGGGAGGGAGCAAATCAGGTTACCTAAACGGAAGGCACCACGGCTTGCAAAACCTTTCTCCCAAAAACAGCCTCCGAAGAAGCATAAGTATCGAATTTGTAACATTTGGCAAAAGCCTCGTTCTTGAAGGCCCATGTAGAAGCCACAGCTCTAGTAGAATGAGCTGTAACTCGTTCAGGAGGCTGCCGTCCGGCAGTCTCATAAGCCAATCGGATGATGCTTTTCAGCCAAAAAAGAAAGAGAGGAAGTAGTAGCTTTCTGCCCTCTCCTCTTACCAGAATACACGACAAACAAGGATGAAGTTTGTCTGAAATCCTTTGTTGCTTCTAAGTAGAATTTCAAAACACTGACGACATCTAGGTTGTGTAACAAACGTTCCTTCTTCGAAACTGGATTCGGACACAGAGAAGGAGCAACAATTTCCTGGTTAATATTCCTGTTGGAAACGACCTTTGGAAGAAAACCAGGCTTGGTGCGTAAAACTACCTTATCTGTATGGAATACCAGATAGGGAGAAGTACACTGCAAAGCAGATAATTCAGAAACTCTTCTAGCAGAAGAAATAGCAACCAAAAACAAAACTTTCCAAGATAGTAACTTAATATCTATGGAATGCATGGGTTCAAACGGAACATCCTGAAGAACTGAAAGAACTAAATTTACACTCCAAGGAGGAGTCAGAGTTCTGTAAACAGGCTTGATTTTAACTAAAGCCTGTACACACGCCTGTACATCTGACACAGCTGCCAGACGTTTGAGTAATAAAACAGACCGAGCAGATATCTGTCCCTTTAAGGAACTAGCTGACAACCCTTTATCCAAACCCTCTTGGAGAAAGGAAAGTATCCTAGGAATTTTAATTTTACTCCAAGAGAATCCCTTGGATTCACACCAACAGATATATTTTTGCCATATCTTAAGGTAAATTTTTCTAGTTACAGGTTTTCTGGCTTGCACCAGAGTGTCTATCACTGAATCCGAAAACCCACGCTTAGATAGAATCAAGCGTTCAATTTCCAAGCAGTCAGATGCAGGGAGACTAAATTTGGATGTTCGAATGGACCTTGTACTAGAAGATCCTGTCTCAAGGTAGCTTCCATGGTGGAGCCGATGACATATTCACCAGGTCTGCAAACCAAGTCCTGCGTGGCCATGCAGGAGCTACTAGAATCACCAATGCCTTCTCCTGATTTATCCTGGCTACAAGCCTGGGAAGGAGAGGAAACGGTGGAAACACATAAGCTAGATTGAACGACCAGGTCGCCACTAATGCATCCACTAGTGTCGCCTTGGGATCCCTGGATCTGGACCCGTATCGAGGAACCTTGGCGTTCTGGCGAGACGCCATCAGATCCATATCTGGAATGCCCCAAAGATGTGTTAACTGGGTAAAAACCTCCGGGTGAAGTTCCCACTCCCCCGGATGGAAAGTCTGACGACTCAAATAATCCGCCTCCCAGTTGTCTACTCCTGGGATGTGAATTGCAGGAGTGATCCTCCGCCCATTTGATGATCTTGGGAACTCTTTGTTCCCCCCTGATGATTGATGTACGCTACAGTCATCATGTTGTCCGACTGAAATCTGATGAATTTGGCCTCCGCTAGTTGAGGCCATGCCTGAAGCGCATTGAATATCGCTCTCAGTCTAAAAAGTTTATCGGAAGAAGAGACTCTTCCCAAGACCATAGACCCTGAGCTTTCAGAGAGTTCCAGACCGCACCCCAGTCTAAGAGACTGGCGTCGGTCGTGACGAAAATCCACTCTGGACTGCGGAAACTCATTCCCAGAGACAGGTGATCTAAAGTCAACCACCAGCGGAGTGAGTCCCTGGATATCTGGTCTACTTGAATCTGGGGAGACAAGTCTGCATAATCCCCATTCCATTGTTTGAGCATGCACAGTTGTAATGGTCTTAGATGAATTCGAGCAAAAGGAACTATGTCCATTGCTGCAACCATTAATCCTATTACCTCCATGCACTGAGCTATGGGAAGGCTGAGGAATAGAGTGAAGAACTTGACAAGCGTCTAGAAGCTTTAATTTTTTGACCTCTGTCAGGAAGATCTTCATTTCTACAGAATCTATTATTGTTCCCAAAAAGGGAACTCTTGTAGACGGGGACAGAGAACTCTTTTCTACGTTCACCTTCCACCTGTGAGATCTGAGAAAGGCTAGAACAATGTCTGTATAAGCCCTTGCTTTGGAAAGAGACAACGCTGAATTAGAATGTCGTCTAGATAAGGTGCTACAGCAATGCCCCTCGGTCTTAGCACCGCTAGAAGGGACCCTAGCACCTTTGTGAAAATTCTGGGAGCAGTGGCTAAACCGAACGGAAGAGCCACGAACTGGTAATGTTTGTCCAGAAAGGCGAACCTCAGGAACTGATAATGATCTTTGTGGATAGGAATATGCAGGTACGCATCCTTTAAGTCCACGGTAGTCATATATTGACCCTCTTGGATTGTTGGCCTGAAAGTTCCCTCTTTTTTTGGGAACTACAAACAGGTTTGAGTAAAAAACCCAGACCTTGTTCCGCTATCGGAACTGGGTGTATCAGTCCCATCTTTAATAGGTCTCCTACGCAATGTAAGAATGCCTGTCTCTTTATCTGGTCTGAAGATAAGCGACACATGTGGAACCTTCCCCTTGGAGGAAGTTCCTTGAACTCTAGAAGATACCCCTGAGAGACTATTTCTAGTGCCCAGGGATCCAAAACATCTCTTGCCCAAGCCTGAGCAAAGAGAGAAAGTCTGCCCCCTACTAGATCCGGTCCCGGATCGGGGGCTACCCCTTCATGCTGTCTTGGTAGCAGCAGCAGGCTTCTTGGCCTGTTTACCCTTGTTCCAGCCTTGCAATGGTTTCCATGCTGGTTTAGGCTGGGAAGCGGTGCCTTCTTGTCTAGAGGCTGCAGAGTTAGGATTTGGTCCGTTCCTGAAATTGCGAAAGGAACGAAAATCAGATTTGTTCTTAGCCTTGAAAGGCTTATCCTGTGGGAGAGCATGGCCCTTACCACCAGTAATGTCTGAAATAATCTCTTTCAATTCCGGCCCAAAAAGGGTCTTACCCTTGTAAGGAATATTAAACAATTTAGTTTTGGACGACACATCCGCCGACCAAGATTTTAGCCAAAGCGCTCTGCGCGCCACTATAGCAAAACCTGAATTTTTCGCCGCTAACTTAAATTGGAAAGCGGCATCCAAAATAAAGGAATTAGCCAACTTTAGTGCGTGAATTCTGTCCATGACTTCATCATATGGAGTCTCCTTTTGGAGCGAATTTTCTAGTTCCTCGAACCAAAAGACGCTGCCGTGGTGACAGGAATAATGCACGAAATTGGTTGAAGAAGGAAACCTTGCTGGTACAAATATCTTTTTTAGCAATCCTTTAAATTTTTTATCTTTGAAAGCGCAAGGAATAGTTGTGCGCTTGGCTAGCGTTGAAACTGCCCCCTCAACCTTAGGGGCCGTTTGCCATGCGTCCCTTCTGGGGTCGACAATGGGGAACATTTTCTTGAATATGGGAGGTGGAACAAAAGGTATATCTGGCCTTTCCCACTCCTAGTCGCTATGTCCGCCACCCTCTTGGGTATCGGAAAAGCATCAGCGTGCACTGGGACCTCTAAGAATTTGTCCATTTTGCACCTAGTTTTTTGCACGTAGTTAGCACCTCCTTAAGCAGGGCGCGGAGATGTTCTAACTTAAATTTAAATGCCACGATATCAGGTTCTGCCTGCTGAGAAATTTTCCCTGAATCAGAAATTTCCCCTTCAGACAGACCCTCCTTCACTGCCAATACAGATTGATGTGAGGGTATAACAGATAAGTTATCATCAGCGCCAACTTGCTCATCCTCTGTATTTAAAACTGAGCAATCACGCTTTCTAGGAAATTATGGTAGTTTGGATAATAAATTTGCTATAGAATTATCCATCACAGTAGTTAATTGCTGCATAGTAACAAGCATTGGCGCGCTAGATGTACTAGGTATCGCCTGCGTGGGCAAAACTGGTGTTGACACAGAAGGAGAGGATGAGGAACTATCCCCACTACCTTCATCTTGGGCAATTTTATTAAATGTGACATCACTGTCCTAACTTTGTTTGGACGCCCTGGCACATTTTGCACAAATAGTTAAAGGGGGAACCACCTTGGCCTCTATACACACAGAACATATGCTATCTGAAGGTACAGACATGTTAGACAGAATTTGGCAGGCTAATAATGCAATAAAAACGTTTTTAAACAAAACTGTTACTGTCCCTTTAAATAATAAAAAGGCACCCTTTATTCCTGCAAGTTTGAAAAACTATGAGGGCAATATCCGATTTTTACAAAATTTGCACCCCAGTGTCCTAATGCCTTGAAAGTATTGCACACAAAGTTTCAAGACTTTAACCCTTAAAATGAGCAAACCGGAGCTATTTGTTCAAATCAACAATCTTAACACATTACAATCACTGCCACAGCCTTGCTGCGGCTTTTTACCTTCCCTGAGAGTTATTCACCATTGAAATGAACCTTCCTGAGTCCGTTTTTTGAGCCACAGGACCCCTCACATGAAGCTGCATGCACTGCCTTGGAATTAAACTGCGCAACAGAGACGCGAAAATGGGGCCTCCTTCCTCTGCATACTAGAGTGAAGGGGCCTTTCTGACTGGAATAGTCTAACCAAATGCCAGGTGAAATAAAACGTTCCCAAAAGTGTTTTTAACTACACAAAAACACTCTAAATGCCATATAAATATGATATAAATATTGTATAAATCAATCGATTTAGCCCACAATAGTGTCAACCAGTATATCGCCCATTAATAAGCCTTCATTCTGTTATGAGTCTAAGAAAATGGCTTACCGATGCCAAAAAGGGAAAATGACAGTCTTCTAGCATTACTATGTCTTGTTAGAAAATGGACTAGTCATACCTTGAGCAGAAAAGTCTGCAAACTGTTCCCCCCAACTGAAGTTCTCTGGGCTCAACAGTCCTGCGTGGGAACAGCAATTGATTTTAGTTACTGCTGCTAAAATCATACTCCTCTTTAAACAGAACTCTTCATCTTTTTCTGTTTTAGAGTAAATAGTACAAACCGGCACTATTTTAAAATAACAAACTCTTGATAGAAGAATAAAAAACTACAACTAACACCACATACTCTTTACCATCCCCGTGGAGATGCTACTTGTTCAGAGCGGCAAAGAGAATGACTGGGGGGGCGGAGCCAGAGGGGGGACTATATGGACAGCTCTTGCTGTGTGCTCTCTTTGCCATTTCCTGTAGGGGAAGAGAATATCCCACAAGTAAGGATGAAGCCGTGGACCGGACACACCAATGTTGGAGAAAACACACTTTGAACATTACTGTGCCTTTAAGAGATAAAAAAGGCACACAATTTTGCAAAACAGTGAAAAATGCAGCAAACTTTTCGAAATTTTTACAGTATGTACCTAAAGCATTAGTAAGATTGCACCACTAGCAATAAAAACGATTAACCCCTTAATGCCCAAACCGGATTGACAGTAAGCCAAAAAAACGGTTAAAAAACGTTCAGCACCTTGCCACAGCTCTGCTGTGGCCCTACCTTTGCAAAAGTTGGTTGAAAGTAGTGTCAACCAGCATAAACTAGCCCTGTTATGTAAGCTTGAAATTCCATACTTAGTCTCTGAATACAGCTTACCTTTCCCTCATGGGGATATTATCAGTCTTCTCTAGCATTATCACAGTCTTGTCTAGAAGAAAAAAGACTGAACATACCTTATTGTAGCTTAACCTGCAAACCGTTCCCCCCAACTGAAGTTTTCTTGTACTCCTCAGTCCTGTGTGGGAACAGCAGTGGATTTTAGTTACAACATGCTAAAATCATCTTCCTCCCTGCAGAAATCTTCATCTCCTTTCTGCTAGAGAGTAAATGGTACCGGTGTGTACTATTTAAAATAACAAAATCTTGCTTGTTGAAAATAAAAACTACAATTTTTCTATCACATTCACTTTACCCTTCTGATTGCTTAGAGCCGGCAAAGAGAATGACTGGGGGGTGGAGCTGGAGGGGGAGCTATATGGACAGCTCTGCTGTGTGCTCTCTTTGCCACTTCCTGTTGGGAAGGAGAATATCCCACAAGTAAAGGATGAATCCGTGGACTCGATACATCTTACAAGAGAAATACAGATAGATGAATTACATATTTGAATAGAAACATATTGCAGTGTACATGTATTGGCAAAAATGCTTCTGTAAAAGTTATTGCTCTTTTAGTGCTAGTATTCATCTCTGCATGTGCATATTGTCAGTGCACCAGCATTTTAAATACAGCAGCTGCTCAGAGCATCAGTGGGGCTTGTCTCACGTCAGCCATTAACAAACTGAGTCATTACCAGATGGTACAAGAACCTTAGGCTCTATGAACAAGTGCTATGTTTAAAATGCTGGTGCACGGTGCATACTTAAAGGGACACTCAAGTCAAACTAAACTTTTATGGTTCAGATAGAGCAGCAGTTTTAAGACACTTTCCAATTTACTTCCATTATCAAATTTTGCATAGTTGTTATATTTACACTTTCTGTGGAACAAGATCCTACTGAGCATGTGCACAAGCTCACAGGGTATACATATACTAGTCTGTGATTGGCTGATGTCTGTCACATGATTCAGGGGGCCAGAAAATGGGAGAGAAAAACATTTGTCAGACAAAAAAATCTACTGCTTATTTGAAATTCTGAGTAAGTGTTATTGCATTGTCTTTTTATTATGCACTTGTTAATGATGTCATTCTACTGCATTCAGTGGTCCTTTAAATACACTTTTGAAACAGCTATAGTTTTATTAGAAGCAATTTTGCCAACACATTTATATTACAAACATGCTTCTATTGAAAACTGAAATGCATTCATGTGGATTTAAACTTTGGCTGGAACGGCCCATTAAAACTAGCAAGGAAATGCTTGCTTGTGCACAACTGATGCTCAGATGTCTATAGTGCAATGGCTGGATTCTCACAACATGGAACAAAACTAAAAAAAAAAGCACAGAAGCATTTTACTATACAATCTCTGCTACAGAGGTGAAGAGCCAATTCACCTGTATATCAGAGGAGCTATAAAGTGATGCTATCATCTTTATTGGAGCGGGTACAGCTTATAGCTTCACATTGGCTGTGCCACCATCTGCCTGGTATAAAATTGCTGTTTGCAGCGGTGCAGCCAGATGATGCTATTTCTAGTCATACAGAGGAAAATACAGTCATTTAGCAGGAGATGTAGCTCTGAAATATATGTTCACTGCTGTAATGGATACATAGAAGAAGTGCATGTGTGACATCATCAGGGATTCATTGCATAGGAAGTAAATTATGACTACACATCTGTATTTAGAGGCACATTACAAAAACTCTGGACAACTAGTAAAATCGACAACAGAATATACTGGAATACACTTTCATAAACTGTATATCTACTGAATATGTAATGTGAGCCAAAGACAGACTTAGGGCTAGATTTATCAAAGCTGAGGCGTACAGTGGCGCGTATACGCGCCCCTGTACGCCTCAGCTCGCCTGTGGCGGGGAGAAATTACCCGCAGGTATTTACCATTGCACACAAGCACAATTTTGCTCTTGAGTGCAATCCCGCCCCCTGCCCGCGCACAGCCAATCACATGCGGGCAGGAGCTGTCAATCTCCTTGGTCAGACTCGACCGCGGAGATTGAATTTCGCCACCTTAGAGGTGGCGAAGAGGTTAGGGAAGCGGCGGTCTGGTGACCGCTGCTTGTTAAATTACGGCGAGCAAGTTCTTATGAGAACTTGCAGCCGTAGGGCTTTAATAAATCGAGCCCCTATTCTTACAGAACAGTTCCCATAACGTGTGCTCTGCACCAGTAATTGTGGTACAGGATACACTTGTGCAAAACATATCTACACACTTGCTTCTAACTTGAGATTGAATTATTAGTATTAAATGCATTAAAATTGGATGTTAAAAAATCCCTAACTCTCCACTGGGCAGCGTTTCATGATGAACCAATAGGTTATGGTTCTTGGCATTTATTTATGCAGGGTCTCTGCCCTTGTGGTAGCCCTGCACTAGGATGGCGCTGGGCAGTAACCCGCTGGTGTATTGGCACTACACACAGTTTAAGGTTTGCATCACCTACCTGCAGCACTTTGTGGGCCTTCCAAGTTGACATTTACAAAAAACCTGATGCTCTCTCCAGAGACGATGGATGAGTGTACAGTGTCAAAAAGCTCCTCTCCTCCAACTCCTTCTTCCTCTTTGGGGTCACAGCCGTCATCTGTGTCACACTTATGGTAACCTAGAAATAAAACACACAACAGCATTAAACACAATTATTCTGGCTTGACAAACAAACTGTTCAATTAAAAAAAAAAAATATATATATATATATATATATATATATATATATATATATATATATATATATATATATATATATATATATATATATATATATATATATATATATATATATATATCACAGTGTTCTCTCCAGGGCAAATTTAGCGGGTACACCACCAAGTTGATTTTACTGACCACCCGGCTAAAATTAAAGCCAATATTTAATGTTTATTAAATTATGCTATTAATCTGTGCTTTGGCTAGTTTAATAACATTTATAAATAATAGAAAATGTTTAAAAATTGCAAAGTATTACATTGTGCCCCCTGTCCCCCCTCACCACTTAATGCCACCGGCTGGCACACTTTTCTGTGATCACTGTACCATATTGCAGATCTAACCATTAAATACAGAAGAATTGCACGATCAGCAAGTGCTTTGTTTAAAACGGAATGCCCTATCTGAATCATGAACATTTCATTTTGACTTGACTGTACTTGTTTGCCATCCCTTACTATAAAAATATATATTGTAAGAAGCTGAATATGTAAACTGTAAATTAGTATAAACGTACGGTTAAAGGGACATGCAACCCCACATTTTATTTCATTATTCAGATAGAACAGATTCTAAAAAAAAAAGATACAAAAAGAACAAAGACAATTTGATGATAAAAGTAAAATTAGAAAGTTGTTTAAAATTGCATGCTCTGAGTTGTATGTCCTTTTAATTATATGACAGTACAGCATTTAAAGGGACAATAAAGGTTCAGAATAATGTTATGATTTTGTCTGAATTTTCAGTGAACGTTGGACTCCGCTTCAGGATCTACTGAGCGGGTCTTCACGGGCTTCCTGGTTAGTCACAGCCCGGTCGCGCTATTGGAATAAATGCAACTCTCTCTCGCTCTGGTCTAGTAGCGGGAGCGAGCTACATTTATTCCAATACCGCGACCGGGCGTGCTGTGACTAACCAGCAAGCCCGTGAAGCGCTTTAGATATTCAAGACCCCCTCAGTAGATCCTGGAGTCCAACGTTCACTGAAAATTCTGAAAATACTTTTACATTTTTGAAGTTACCGCTTAAATAATGTGTGCAGAATTATACAACATTATTCTGAATCTTTACTGTCCCTTTAAGGACCAGTAAATTAAAAATTAAACTTTCATGATTTAGATAGTGTGTGCTATTTTAAATAACTTTCCAATTTCTTCTTCTTATCGGATTTGCTTTGTTCTCCTTGTATCCTTTGTTGAAAAGCATACCTAGATAGGTTCAAGCGCAGCAATGCACTTCTGGAAGCTAGCTGCTGATTGGTGGCCGCACATAGCTCTACATATATCTCATAGGCTTACAGGATGTGTCCAGCAAGCTCCCAGTAGCACAGTGTTGAAGGGGCAGCAAAGAGTACAAAGAGAATGAAGCAAATTATATAATACAAGCATATTGGAATATTGTTTAAAACTGTAAACGCTATCTGAATCATCAGAGGAAATAATTTAAGTAACGTGTCCCTTTAAAACAAAAACAAAAAAAACATCATATTCTGGTGCATGAGATGTCAGTGTGACCTGTCAAAAATGCTATAAAATGCAAACAATGACACCTACTGTGCAGTGTTCTCAGAATGCTAGAGAAGTCTAGGAGTACATATAACAAAATAACTCAAAATTAATTAGTCTAATGAGGACAATAGCAGAATGGGGAGCCATTATCTCTCAGCAGGAAAAGGAATACTGTGTTAAAAAAAGTTCTAAGTTCTAAAAGGGCCAACAAATACACATTAAGGTAAAACAAATTACTATATTTTTTTTTACTCACAAACCATCCTGGTGGTTGGGAAATGCTCCCTAAAGGTAATTATAAGTAGGTATGTTTTGCAGTGTGACCACACACACAATACTGAGCACATTTCTTTAGCTGCACTGAAGTGATGCCCATTAACTTAAAGCGTCGCATTACAGGATCACAGTGCTGCAATGAATCTATTGACTGTGTAACAACAACTCCAAAATGTATTGCTCCAACAGAAAGATTAGCATAATCATACCAGCTGAGCTTCGTTTTTCAGCAAAACATGAATTACGCAACGTTACTTGACCCAACAATATAGCATGGCCTTATTCATCTAAATGCAAAAAGCTTCCCCGTATTAAAGGGACAGTAATGTCAAAATTAAAGGGACAGTCTACAATTGTTTTAAAAGATAGATACCCTTTATTATCTATTCCCCTGTTTTGCATAACCAACACTATTATATTAATACACTTTTTACCTCTAATTAACTTGTATCTAAGCATCTTCTGACAGCCCCCTGATCACATGACACTTTGTTTTATTATCTATTGACTAGCATTTAGTATTGTGTTGTGCTAAATCTTAAATAACATGACAGGCATCAAAACAATATTATCTATATGGCCCACATGAACTAGCAGTCTCCTGTTGTGAAAAGCTAATAAAAAGTATGTGATAAGAGGCTGTCTGCAGTGGCTTAGAAACAGGCAGAAATTGATATGTTTAAATGTTATAAAGTGTATTACTATAACAAAGTAAAAAGTAAATTATGGTGGTACTTTTTATACAGCACTTTCAGATAATATCAGTATCATTTTATGATGACCATTCAACTAAAGAGAAAATCATGCAACTTTGCATTATTTCTCCTTTTGTTTAATACTATGTTTGCGTGAGTGGCATCATTATTATACAACTTTGAAATTTTAGATCTCTGGAACAAGAAAAGTTAACAATAATCTACCCCATTAAAGGTAGTCATGTAAGTAGTTTTGGCTGTAGGAATGACTAAAAATACTCATGTTGTCAAATGTGTCATTCAGGCGCTAAAACTATTTGAAAATCAGGATTTAAATGCATAATGTGTGTACATTTGTATACATACAAAGGAAAGACAACACAAAGTCTGGTGGGTTTTAATGTTTGGAATAAACATTAAAATCTGGTTTAACCAGCTGATGGTGCTTGCTCCAAGCTGAAAAACTGCTTTTGGTCTCTGAAAACCAATTGGGTGGATTTGAACAGGGTCTATGCTTGTTTTAAAATCAATTTTAAAAAAAATTCTGTCTAGATTGCCTAAGACACTCATTGGTTCCCTCCACTTCTCCACGTGATTTCACGGGTTGGGCTAGCCGGGGTTTTCAGTAACATATATATATATATAAACATATAAACATAATGTATGCTTACCAGATAAATTCCTTTCCTTCCTGGCAGGGAGAGTCCAAGACTTCATTCCTTACTGTTGGGAAAATACAACACCTTGCCACCAGGAAGAGGGCCCAAAACACCCCAGCCAAAGGCTTAAATATCCCTCCCACTACCCCCTATCCCCCCAGTCACCCTGCCGAGGAAACAAGGAAAAGTAGGAGAAACATTAGGGTATAAAGGTGCCAGGAAAAATAATATAAAAAGGGAGCCGCTCAACAAAAAATAAATTACTGGGAGGGCCGTGGACTCTCCCTGCCAGGAAGGAAAGGAATTTATCTGGTAAGCATAAATTATGTTTTCCTTCGATAAGGCAGGGAGAGTCCACGGCTTCATTCCTTACTTTTGGGAAAACTATACCCAAGCTCCAGAGGACACTGAAGGAATAACGGGAGGGAAACAAAAAGAGGCGGACCCTATTCTGAGGGCACCACAGCCAGCAAAACTTTTCACCCGGAAAGCTGCTTCAGCCGAAGCAAAGACATCACACTTGTAAAATTTAGAAAAAGTGTGTAAGGAGGACCAGGTAGCCGCCTTACAAATCTGATCCATAGAGGCTTTGTTCTTTAAAGCCCAGGAGGAAGTCACTGCTCTAGTGGAATGAGCCGTTATCCTCTTAGGAGGCTGTCTCCCCGCTGTCTCATAAGCTAAACGGATGACACTCCTCAACCAGAAAGATAGGGAAGACATAGTAGCCTTCTGCCCCTTACGCTTTCCCGTATAGATGACAAAGAGGAAGATTGTCTGAATTCCTTAGTAGCCTGAAGATAGAACTTCAAGGCACAAACCACATCTAGATTGTGAAGCAAAAGTTCCTTCACTGAAGAAGGATTAGGACACAAGGAAGGAACAACAATTTCTTGATTAATGTTACGATCCGACACCACCTTA